>NW_028324303.1:6617500-6747500 GCF_058129835.1 Hydra viridissima
TTTACATTGAACTATAACTTTTTTTGGTATATAAGGCATAATAGAAGCAGAAAGCTCATTATAACCTGCTCTCTTTAATGCAGCTTTAGCATCTTTTCCTCTCGGTGCAAACTACAACAAGGTATGGTAATCCCGGGATTTTTCACAAAAATTTCCCGGGATTTCGGGAATGTAATAAAAGGAAAATAAAGATAAATAGGGATTAAGTTATTAACTTATTTGTACATTATAAAGTGTCTAGTAAATATAATCTTTGGTAAAATATTTGTTTCATAGCTGTTTATTTTCTTTGCAATGTTTTAATTTAATTTCGAATTTTTGGCTTCATTTTAATTCCAGATCGTTGCAGGATTAAAGAGTTCTATCTTCTTTAAGAATTTATTAATAAAAGTTTTAATTAACAGTTTATATTGATAAAAAACAAAAAAAATTAAAATGTTTATAAATAATATTATCGGTTTAATTATGAAACATAGATAAAAAAAAGAGTTATAGTTGAAATTATAAAAAATGAAAGGAATAAAAACATATTAACTAAGAAAAATGGAAAGTTAAATTCTCACAACAACAAAAATTAAATAGAACCCTACAATTCTTATGCGAAAAAATCTATGCGTGATTCTCAAAAATTTTTTAAAAACGGTTTAATTGAATGAAGTTTTCAAAAAATTTTTAAAAACGGTTTAAATGAATGAAGTTTTCAAAATACAGAAGATTTTTAAGTAAATGAACTTTTTTTACAGTTAATCAATTAGAATTATAGATCTGATAAAGTAACTTAAGTTGAAATAATTTAAGAACTTTAGAATTTTAAAAAAAATTGAACTTAAGTAAATATCATGACGAACTACGCTAAATTCAATAGCACAAATCTGATATGGAGACATTTCTTAAGAGGAACAGATGAAACAGCCATGTGCAAAGTTAGTACATGCAAAAAAATGTTGAAAATTTCTGGTGGTTCAACAAAAGGTCTACATTCCCATTTATTTTCTAAACATAAACTTAAAGGTATCATTGCAATCGCAAGTACTAAGTTTATCCACGAGAGCTTCAAATTTAGAAGAACCTCAAAATAAAAAACCGAAAATCACAAACTATTTTTCAAAAACATCGAAAATCTATCTGAAGTGTTGGCGCGTATGGCAGCAAAAGATGGTATACCATTTAGTACAATTTGTAATTCCATTGATATACGAGCCGGGTTAGTTGCACGAGAATATAAAAATGTCCCTAAATCGCGTAATACTATCAGAAAAATGGTGTTAGACTACTACGAGCAGATTAAAAAGCAAGTTATAAATGAAATTATTGATCAAATATCAAGAGGCTCTAAATTTTCCTTAACACTTGATGAGTGGACTTCTTTTGGAAACTGCAGATATATGAATGTGAATGTACATGAGTTGAAAAGCTATTGGAACTTAGGTTTGATTCGCATTTTAGGGTCTATGCCAGCAGAAAAGTGCGTTTTACTTCTAAAAGAAAGACTCCACAACTTTAAAATAAACCTTGAGGATGATATCATTGGTATTACAACTGATGGTACAAGTGGGGTGAAGAAACTTGGAAAAATTATAAAAATTAATTAAAAATTATGCTTTGCCCACGCTTTTCAACTGGCAGTTATACCAGTTCTTTACAAAAAAGACGCCAGTCACTTGGAAGTTGATGAAAGTTTAGAAGAAGAGAACAAGCATTTCTAGATTTAGAATTGGATTCCAATTTTAATAATTCAGTTAAGATGAACGAAAACGAATATCGAACCATATCAGATTTAGTGGTACTTTTGACTCCCGTTAAAAATGTCTCGTCGACAAGGTGCCTCCCGTTTGTGGAGGCACCTTGTCGACGAGACGCAACTTTAATTACAGCTGACATTGTATTAGAGTTTAAATTGTCCAAAATAAAACAACAACAATCCGAAATTGGAAAACAATTGTATGCCACTTTGAGTCACCGAATTAAAGAGAGAAGAACACCATTAAGCAGCACAGTTTATTATCAAAAATAATGGCCGGGTTACTTCATCGAAAATCCCAGATGTTTTTGTACCAAATACAAGTGCCCAAATTAAAAAGGTTATAATAAACCTAATAAAGCGTCTAAGCTCGGCAGATATAATTACATCAGCAGACGTGAATAGTGATAGTGATGCTCAAATGAGCGAGACTTTATCAAGCAAGGAGTGTGAAAATAAAATTAAAACTGTTAGTGAAGAATTAAATGAAGTTATGGAAAAAGGATTGGCAGCAACACAAACACTACCTATATGGGTAGAAAGTATAACTCTTAAAATTCAAAAAGAAATGTCGTTATTTGAAAGTGGTGCCATAAGAGGTAATTATCTTCAAAAAGTATATGATTATATACTATCTATACGGCCAACAAGTGTGGAGTTCGAACGAGCATTCTCAGCGGCTGGGTTTTTATGCTCAAAAAATCGAACGCGGATAAACGACGAAATGATTGGCACTTTCATCTTTTTAAGGTGGTACTTTCAAAATGAATAAAATTCATGTATACTCATATATATTCATATTATTTTTACTAATATTGTGTTATCTTCATAATGCATTGTTTTATAATTTAAAAGGTTTACATTTTTTAGTTAACTAAAATAGTTCATTTACTAATTACATAGGTTAATTAGTAAATGAACTATTTTAGTTAACAAAAAAATGAAAAATGATTAATTTATAGATAATCATTTTTCAGTGTTAATGGGTACTTAAAAATTTCTTTTTCACTTGCTTCACCGCCAATAATTTTTTTCTGCTTCCTAATTAATCCCGGGATTTCCCGTGGATAAATATCTCAATCCCAAAATTCCGGGATTGAGAATGTCCGGGATTTAGCCATCCCTTACTACAACCTGCCACAAATCTGAAGACAAGTGCTTTTAATAGGCTTAATTTTCTTTCCTCTTTTGATTTCCTAGATTTCATATCAAAATTCACTGGAGATCTGTCACATACTTTGGGTAAACTTGTCATAAAACATGATCATCTTCATTAAGGTTGTAAAATCAGTTCATTTTCCAGCCATTTGTATTTTTCTTCAAAACGAATTTTGGAGCTTTTACATATATGCTTCCTTTGACAAAGATGCATCACGAAAGTTAATAGTTTATTGTTGGCAGTTAAATTCATTAAATTTTCAATTGCATTTAAAATGTTAAGATCTTTAGATTTTTATGGCTATCTTAGAATTTTCTTAAACAATAAGTAAATAGATATGCATATATTTCATAATCTAACTACAATATAAAAAAAATACTTATGTACAAGTTTGCAAGATACTACAAATAGATGATGTTTTGAGATGTTAATGATGTAAGTTTCTAACACTAATCTAAGTCTAACTTAAACCTAGTTAAATCAGTGCTGTGACAGTCAGAATAAAATAAAAAGAATGTTATGTATGCCGCGACAAAAAATTAGGTATGTCATTTTTCTTATAAAGATGATTAATAGAGACCAAGATGCCATCTGATGATTGCTCATTCAAATTTAAATTGTTGATATACATATTGGCCAAGGTATTTCTGTGTCAAATCATTTGACCACCTTTGGTCGAAAAAAAAAAGGTATTCAATAATACTCAATAAAATTTTATTAGTAAAATTTTATTTAAAAAGTTCACCTTATACATGATCATTCAAAATAATTTATGACTTATTTGAAAAATAATTTATGACTTATTTGAAAAGTGCTGCAGTTGTTTGAAAAATAATATTTTTTTTAGTTAAGAATGCTGTTAAAAGTGCAATTTTTTAAACTATTAACTATACTATGTTTGTTAATAACATAAAAAACATTGATAGATTGGGGATAACAACTTGCAATATTTTTTATAAAAGTCAGATATATAAGCTACATTACGGTATGTAACGGTATGTAACGGTGTGTAATGGTATATAACGGTATGAAACAATATGTAACGGTATGTAACGGTATGTAACGGTATACTAAGTTTGAGAAATTTTTTTTTCTTTTGTCCACCTGTTGGCTCATTGTGCGCCACTGTGAAACTAAACGTAATTTTTTCTAAGGAATATCCATTAAATTCAAATTACAGAAAAACTAAAAATGAGTTGCTTAGAACAATCATTTTTATCTTTTTAAATTGATCAATTTACTTTTTCATCTATCTGTAAATAACCAAATATTATAACAGGTGCATGTTTTGTTTTAGCATGGAACACATCAAGAGTAAGACATCCTTACACTTATGGAGAACTTGTATAGTAAAATTATTTCAGATGTCCTCTTAATTTTAGATCCTAAAAATAGCAAAATCTAAGGATGAGTTTCACAAATTCCTTTTTCTCCATTTGGTTGAGTTGAAAGACACAACTCATAGATTTTATATAAAAGAAGCCTTTAAAATAGTTCTGGTTAAAGCCAATTCACCCATCAACAAGCTTGTTAGTGTTATTAAAGGCATTGTAGCAGCAATCGTTAGCAAACATGTTTAACTTATTATATAAAAGGGATCCTGTGTATTCAGAATTCATTGTGTGATTTACAATTCCAGGAAACATGCTTGAAGAAAAATCTCAATATAAAATGGAACTATTAGATTTCCAGAAAAGATCACAATCTTCTGCACTAACTTCATCGAATTTTTGGAAGATAGTGCCTAAAGTTAAGTATTCTCAACTGAAAAAGATTAGAATAAGTTTATTTCAATTTATGTTTCAATGCACACATGTTAATTCTTATTTTTCACTATGAGATTTGTCAAATCAATTATCATACAAATCTAACCTGTAAGCATTTTTCAGAGCTACCGTCACCAGTTGCCAGCACATGTAAATTTTAAAATTTTTTAAGACAAGATATTTTTGAAAAGAGATTAAAAATTTTCCTAGCAAAACATTTGATGCGGCCCTTCGGTTCAAGTAAGTATTTGAATGTGGCTCTCTTGTGAAAAAGTCTGTCTGTCCAGCACTCCTCTAGATTATTTAAATGCTCCACGTCAGTTTCTCCAGGAAATCAGTGTATCTTCTACTTGTACATTTACAAGTAACAACCTTCTCAATCTTTTATCCATGAGCAGGCGTGTTAATTTTAAAATCATTCAAACACTTTAAACTGTTACTAATTTTTTTGGAAAATTGCTCTACTAGTAATTTTAACCTTAAATCCTATTACTAAAGAAATTGTCACACTACAATATTATCCCTTGTAAATCACTCAAACAACCCTATAACTTCCGGTTAAACAAGTTTTTAGATGTAGGTTTTAACACAACTTCAGACTTTATCAACCTTTCATCTTTGCTTTTTACTCTTCTGTATGCAGAAACACTGTATGTTGATAGAGAAAGCTACTCCTATTGCAGGCGCTGAACTAAGATGGGGGGGGGGGGGGGGCATTGTGCCAAGGGCCACATATTTTAAATTTAACCGCAGCCATATTAGTTTTGGGTTTTTTCGCTTAAAGAATTTCCCTAAAAATTTAAATTTGTCTGCCATAATTTACGGAATTTGGCTATAGAGATTCCTGCCATGGCCACAACGGTTCTTATTATACGTTACCGACGTTTTATTCAATCAATAAATGCTGTGAAAAATATTAAAGTGTTGATCTTTTATCAAAACTTCAACCGTGAAAATGAAATTTGGCCACACAGTTACAAATTCCTGGATCCGCGCCTGTATTGTGTATCTCAGTTATATTGAAGAACTTGTAACAATTGTGCTTCATCAAAGAAATCAAAAAACAAACGATATTAAATGAGATGTAGATGAAGAGAAGGGTTCCTTAAAGCTTCTCCGTCATTCACCTTAAAGCTTCTCCGTCATTCACCTTAAAACCAGTTTAAGAAAATGATTAAATCCCAGCGATTAAGAGTAACGGACATGCGTTAAAGGATTTTCAAATATTCAATTATCCACAAAAATTATTATGAAGGCAATTTTGCCTTCATTTTTCAACAGGGAAAATGAAAGAAGTTTTAAGCATCATCTTTAAGTTTGCCGGACAAAAAACATAAAACACTTGATCGAAGAAAAGTGCTTGACAGCCGAAACACCAGGTAGACATACATTTACAATTGCATGAAAAATAAATCAGTAACACCATCAAAGTTTAAAATTGTTATCGCTAAAACGGCAATTTAATCAGTAAGGCACGCAACAATTCTATAATTCTATTATGATTTTTAGAAAGTCGAGACCATAGACAAATCTGTTTAAGAAAACCAATTATCTCCACCTTCACATATACCCGCTACACACATTATCTTCCCGCGCTACTCAAAAACACCAACCTCACACTCTTTTCCTTTTCTACTCACACAATTGCCAACCTTACAATCACCGCTTGTGCTGCTCATAAACCCCTGTCAATTAAAAAGAAAACCCTGCCCTAGCAATATCATAATCTACGGATTATCATAATACCATATCAATCGCAATACCATTATCTACGGATTATCTACTAAAATATTCAATCTATCCAAGATTATCTACGGATAATCTTGTATAGATTGAATATTTCTTCCATTTACACAGTATCTGAAGGTCTAAAGATTTTGCTTCAAATAGTTGGAAAACAAACAACAAATCAAAGCAACCCAGACCGTTTTGCATAATCTCCCCTCCTAACTTTCAAAAAGTTAATCATTATACTTTAGAATTTTTTTACAGATTGTAACTACTAGGATGAGCGGATTCCAGCTCATTGACCCTTTCACATACTTAAGGATGCATAAAAAATGTTGAACACTTGATATCATGTTGTTGTAGAAAAGCAATACTTAAGAGTCGTGTTTAAAAAAAATCAAGAAGAAGTATAAAAATAATCATGTTATTTCTATACGAGTTCTTTAAGATGGGTGTTCTTGTTTATTGTCTTGTTTTGTAGTGTCCGATGGCTAAGGTGTGAATGCCGTCTTGTAAGATGTGTCTTTTGTCGTCGTTAGCGCTGAGTGCGACTTTGTTAATTTCTTCGGTGTAGATATTGTGAAGATGAGATCGTATGACGTTCATGGTAGCAAGCTTTTCTTTGTTACCGCAATGATTTAAATTATTGTCTTTTTTTAAAAAATGTTTTTAGCGAGAACAAAACATGCAGATGAGATGAAAGCGTTGTTTGATCTTTTGTTCAATAATATGAGGATGGTGTGTTTAAAGATAAGTAAAGAAGGAATTTGTGTAAAAAGCAAAACAACGATAAATTTAATGTTTGAAGTGGATCTTTTAGCAGATCGGTTTGAGGAGTACGTGTTTGATTTTGAGGAACCGTTGTATGTAGGTGTTGAGAGTTATATGAGTAAGGTGTTTAAAACGGTGAAAAGTAGTTGCGAGTTGACTTTGTCGATTTTGAATGCGGGAAGTTTGGAAATTACCGTGAGATCTTTAGACCAGTTTGTGTATAATATTAAGGTGGTGATAGAAAGCGTTCAAAACGTGAATTTGAGTGAGCGCTATTCTTTTTTGTTAAAGAGAAGAATTTCGGCTTTGAGGTTTAGAGATATGTGTAAGATGATAAAGCCTACGTCTGAATTTAGAGTGTGTTTAGAGAAAGGGGTGTTGATATTTTCAATGGAAACATGCGGTGTATTTACAGAGAGTTTTAAGTTTGGAGAAGAAAGTGAAGATGAATTGAAGGTGGATTTTGTGCGTCGGTCTGAGCAGTTGTATCGAGTTTCAAAAATAGTTTCTTTTTCAAGCGTGTTGGATGTGTTTATTGGGGAGACGTTGATGATTTCATCGACAGGAGAGATTGGAACGATAAAAGTGTATTTTCTATGATTTTATATATCAGTGAAAAATATATAAAATAGTCATTTACAAGATTAAATTTAAAAAGGGAATGCTTGAGAAAGGTGAGTTAGGTCCAAGTAGTAATCCAGCTCCAATAGATTGATAGCCTTTTCCATTTTTAACAAAGAGTCCTTCACCAATAGTAGGTTTTACCCAAGGTCTTAAAAAGATTCCTGATCCTGCAGCAGTCGTTTTCATTCCATTTCCATTCTTTTTCAAGTAAACGATTCCTCTTCCAGCAATTTTATCAACCATAGCAGAGCCGGCTGAAGAACCTACACCTGCTAACAATCCAGTAGCTAGAGCAGGGACTACTTTTGTGGCAAGAGTGCTGCCTAACATACCTAATAACGGTAAAAGAGCACCTATAAATCCACCTTCAATGGTTGAGTTGTATGATAATTGTTTTTTGCTCAATTTAAGAGTGACCCCTTTTCCAGCTTCATACGCTTTTCTAATTTTGTTCAATTGCGCATTAGTGATAGCGAGAATATGTTCACCTTCTAGATCTGAATGAGAAAGCTTAATGCTAGTATCGGTTTTATCATGCATGGCTTTTTTAATTTTATCAGATTGACTTTGTGAAATGTTTATTTTTACTTTTTGGTAACTCATTTTTTAAATAAAAGAAAAAAATTATCGTTGAACTGCGCTGCTCGTAAAAAGATCTTGAAGCACAGAGGTTATTCTTTCTCTAACGTGAAATCTAAGGATAATGTCTTCACCTCTAAAGTCAATCAAGTTACCGTTTTGATCTACAATTTTTGTTTCCATTCTTGAAATTCTACCCACCATGATGGGTAAGTATATCAAGTGGAAAGGTTTTTCGCTAATTTTATAGCCTGGAGGAGAGTCAGGATGAAAAGAGTAAATGTCAGATGTTCTTTTTCCGTTATCATAAGATGATCCGATAACATCGTTTGTGATTCTAATGATGATCACATCGTCTATTCTCGAAAGTGCTTCAGACTCGTAATAGTCAATATAACTTGTGACTTTATTTGGATCTGTAGGATCTTCCTTTTTCTCTACATAGGAATATTCTGTTCCCTTTTCTCTACATAGGTATATTCTGCTTTATTAAATCCAAGAACAGTGGCTAAACTGTTATTCACGTTGAAATCTACCCAATATTTTGTTGTAGATCCTGGTTTTCCAAATTTCAGTGTAGATCTTAAAGTGGTTAGGTTTGCACCGATAACAACACCATCTGCTCTATATAAGTTTCCAACTTGTTTTTTCATTTCATTCTGAAGATAATCATTAATCTCGCTAATTTCATACGCTCCTTCTTCGATGTAAATGGTGTAGCTGTTTGAACCGGCGTTTGGACTGTATCTGAAAACATTATTTGTAGAATTGATGTTGGTGTTACTGTGAACAGTGTCAAAGCCAACAAGAGCCATTTCATACTTTTTATTAGGTTCGAATTCAATGGAGTTGTCAAACTCAGTTTGGATGACGCTGTTTCTTACGGTTGGAGTTTCTTTTTTTGCTTTTGCAAGGAGATAAAATCCGCTCATCTTTTTATATAGAGTTGGGAAAATAAAAATTGTCAAATCCGCTTCGATATTTTCCACAATCCTTTTTCGAGGATAAATCAATGACTGCAAATCCGTGAGGTTGAGACCAGCAATATTTACAAAACTTTTTAAACTCTTCTATTTTCATATCGCTGGATACATGATCTTGGTAAATGTGGTTAATGTTTTTAGAGTCTTGAGGAAACAAGCAAATGAAATTAGCGTTTTCTCGGATGGTTTGTCTAGGTAGCATAAAATAATTTTGAGCGAGGTAAAAGCAGTCAACGTTAGAATGTCTTCCTCGGATATAGTATTTTTCACATTTGTTTTGTTTGGTCAATTGCAAATCGTCAAAGATCATTAAATTGTTTTTGGATGAATCAAGATCTTCTGGTTCTGGCACATCGTCAGCTGTTTCGAAAAATTGACATTCCATATCCTCTGTGTTATTCCATTTTTTTGAAATTTCATCAATAACACATTTAGGACTTACGTTTAATTGTTCAATTTTGCTTTGAATGTTAAACAAATCAAGAATAACCTCTTTCGGTAATTTCTTCTCGAACGAGTTTTTTAATATTTTATATTCCGGTTGAAAAAGAGATTTGCCAAACACTTGTAAATGATTGTAGTCTAGCCATCCAGGTCTTAAAAGTAAATTGAGCAGCAGCGTCGTTTTACCACAACCTGATTTCCCAATAATGATTCCGCGTATACTTCTAGGCAAAAGTTTGTTGTTTTTTCTTTTGTTTTTATTTACATTCCATGACAAATCAATCACTTCCATTTTTTATTATGTTGAATATAAAAAATGTATTGCGTTAAATGTAAAAGAATAACAGAAACGAGCAACTTGCACCATGCTATAAGCAAAAGCAATAGAAATATGCTTAAAGGAACTTGCGTCATCTGCGGAACGACTAAATGTAAGTTTGTTTCTACGCATACGCTTAGCGGAGGAGACTTGGTAGAATCGATCAACAAACTCTCAAACAAAATAAAGCTTCCATGGGCAAAGTTTCCAGGAGAAATGCACGTTCCAGGTATGAACTTTGCTGGACCTGGTACCAATTTAGATAAAAGGCTCACTTCCACAGACATGTATCAAGAGTGGAGCAAACCGGTGGATAGAGTGGACAATGCTGCATATCACCACGATTTAGCTTACAAGTATTTTAACGACAAGCAAATCAGAAATTTAGCAGATCAAATGATGCTTGAAGAAATGGATTCTATACAAAATCCTACTCAGAGAGAAATAAGCGAGCGAAAAATCATCGAGCCCATCATCAAAGCCAAAGCCAAATTCGGATTAGGTGTTAGAAAGAATTTCCGCAGATCTAAAAATACAGTGAAAAAAAATTTTTGATTTTGAGTTAAATAAAAATCTTGTATATAGAAAAGAGATGAGTTTTATTACAATTGAAAGTTTTGATGAGAGCAAATTATCAGTTGGAGAAATTTACGCGGCAACCAAACCAGTCGTATATCAAAAAGTGCCAGTAAAATATTCTTATCCAACTGGAGATGGTCCTCTTGTATTACGAACACCTATATTATTTTCGTATGGCGTATGCGAGAATAAAGAACCAGCAACACAAAAATTGACTGGTTATTCCATGTCCTTCGTTTGCTTTGATGCTAAAAAGGGAAAGACAGAACAAGAAGAAAAGTTTATTAGCACAATGGAAAAGATTACTTTGTTTATTAGAGGTGAAGTGGATAAATTGTCAGCCAAACTTAAAAAAGGAGGAAGAAAAAAGCAAATTAATTCAGAAGAATTGAGTATTTTAAAGTATAAACCTGATCATTCTGAATTAGCGCCAGTGTTTTATGCAAAGACGTTTACTAAAAATGAGAAAGACGAAATACTTATTACTTCTGTATTTCATAGAAAGAAAACAGATCTTGATATAAAAAATGGAATTAAAGGGGAACATAGTAATAGAAATTTAGTCAGCTCTTCTGGACATAATTTCCTCAATCAAAAATGTTATGCTATTGGAGGGCTTAGAATTGAAGGAGTGTATATAGGTTCATCTATTATGTCTATTCAAGTCAAGCTGGTAGAGGCTGTTATCGTGAAAAATGCGACTTTTTCTCATAGCATTATGGAAGGATTAGACTTAGAGGAAGTAGAATCAGATAATGAAATAGAACAGGATGATGAAATGTAAATCACTTGTGAATTTTTTTTAAAATTTTTCTGAATTTTAAAAAATGATCAACGTTGAAGGAATTGTACTACCGAACAAACCTCTAACCAACTTTCAATTAATAGATGCTGTTAAAAAGCTCAAAATTAAAAACTTTAGAGGTGTTTTTGTGAGGGATGAATTGCCGGAAAAGACAAGAAAAAAAGAATGTGGAATTGTCAACACAGGAGATTCTAGCACAGATGGATTTCATTGGATCTGTTGGTATAAAGACGGAGACAAAAAATACAGCTTTGACTCTTATGCTCAGCCTCCTCTTGTTGAATTGACTAAATACTTGAAAAGTCCAGTCTTTTACAACAGTGAAAGAGTGCAATTTGGTAATACTTCTTATTGCGGCCACTTGTGTCTTTACGTCTTGAAAAAATTACAGGAAGGGGATGAATTTCAAAGCGTTGTTAACACACTTTGGTGAAAAAAAAGTCGTGTCTATATAAAATGATTGACAAATTTGGTAGAACTGAATTGGGAAGGTATTTTTATGATCCTTCTTCATCAACAATCATAACAGGTGATCTCTATGTCAGAACGGATGGAAACAGCACCATCACTGCAGATTTAGATTACAACTCTCATAAAATCATCAATTTGGGTGAACCGACTAACGCACACGATGCTGCTACAAAAAATTATGTGGATACGCATGCGTCAGGTGGTGCTGTAGTGGGAACTACAGATTTGGATTTAAATTTTCACAGGGCGATCAATTTGAACGAACCAACCAATTTGCATGACGCCGCCACCAAAAATTACGTCGACGTCAGCTCGAGTCTATGTGTTAAAACAGACGGATCCAGTACAATCACAGGAATCATCGACATGAACTCTCACAAGTTGATTAATGTAACTGATCCTACCAATTTAAAAGACGCTGCAACAAAAGGATATGTAGACAGCAAAGTTTCTTACAATAATATTTCTTACGTAGACATTAACATGACAGCTCATAAGCTAACTAATTTGTCTGAACCTATATCAGCCTCAGATTCAGCTACGAAAAATTACGTCGATACGCATGCTTCAGGTGGAACGACTGTAGGTGCAACAGATTTGGATTTGAACTCGCACAAATTAATTAACGTGTTCGATCCAACCAACGCACAAGATGGAGCGACAAAAAATTATGTTGACTTGCTGTTGCAAAAATCGAGTTTGACCAGTGTCGTTCCAAGCTCTAGTTTTACCAGTTTGGGATTAAAGTCTCAGACGGTAGCAGCGTTAACCACTTCTCCTGTGTTTGCGTTTTCCGGAAAATCCGGTGTACTGAGAAGATTGTGGCTGGCTTTATACAGCTCCTCTGGTACGAATATTCCAGGCCAAGTTTTCATTCGAATCTTTACAGATGGAGAAATTAACGTTGGGAATTATGCAGAAACAACAGAAGGAATCGGTGTGGACAATACTGGTCTCGCTACTAATTTGCTTTTTTCTCCTTTAGGAGGAGCTTTTTACGCCAATTCTTTGCAAGGTTGCAACATGTATAACACCACTTCATTGGGAGGATATTTCACGTTGGACATGCCTTTCAGAAACGACATCTCCATTCAACTGGTAAACAGAAATAACACCGCCATCACGTATTGGATTCAACCGTTCATTTCCACACTTGCTTCTATTCCTGCGACAATCCCTCTTTACAAGCTGTACTGCAGAACGTTTCGATATTTGAACACCACTTACGGTAGCGAATACGTTTTGCTGAACAGCAACGGAAAAGGAAATGGTTTGTCGTTGAAATACATCAGGATGCACGTCATCGGCTCCTCTGGAAACTGGTGGGAATCTAGAGTTAGAATGTACGATGGAAATTCACCTCCAGGTAACGGAACCGTTGTCACTCCTTGGACACCGTACAACACCAACAATTACACCTACTTTCCTGGTTATGACGGTGACAGTACATGCATTTTTTCCTCCTCTGGACTGGAAGATTTTTACTTGTCCTCATGGAATGGAGCAAATGTAGCATCGTTTAACAACAAATCGACTGGGCTGTTGTATCAATCCACATCCTCCATCGGTTCTACATCCACCATTTCTTTTTACAGAAATTTTGGAGAAGCAGATTCTATGCCTACTGTCGCAGCTGGTAGAAGACTCGTTGTCACGCTCAACTCTGGTGATGCTCAAGTCGGTCAATCCGGAAGCTTTTACCTTCTTCTCGGACAAGTCTATTATTACGCTTAATGTACAGATGAAAAAAATTTTTGAAAATGACTTAAATAACTTTCTATTGATATATAAACTGAAGATGAGACAGAGTGAAATAATAGAACGAATGAATGCAATGGAAGAACTAATGAGTTCAATGGGGCAAAACATACCGTGGAAAGATCTGTATAGTATTGAAAGAGATCTGGATAGACTTGAAAGAGATATGTTAGATTTACAAGATGAATTAACTGACGATATGCTTGAAATGTTTGAAGATTTAAGAGAAGATTATAGATATAGTTTAAGGCTTAATCGTTATGAAAGCGAAGATGATGAAAGCGAAGATGATGAAAGCGAAGATGATGAAAGCGAAGATGATGAAAGCGAAGATGATGAAACGCTTAAGAGTTTAAGGTATTTGTGGAATGGATATGAAAGCGAAGAAGATGAAGAATATGGAGATAAAATTAATAGATTGAATGCAAGGTATATACTTCGTGATGAAGAAGTATACATCGTAGAAGAATTCATTGTAGAAGAGGAAATCGAAAATGAAACGTATGAGAGTATAAGGTATTTGTGGAATGGATATGAAAGCGAAGATGAAAGCGTAGAATACATTGATGAGGAGGAGGAGAAAAGAAATAGATTAAAGATTGAAGCATTGCGTAAAGGTTTTCATAAGGATAAATATAGAGTGTGTGCTTCTGTTGCTTAAACAGATTTTTAATTCTTTTTGAAGAATTGAAAATTCAAGATGGAATAAAATGATGTATTAAAAAAATAATTTTTTTGTAATAAAATGGAAGCTCAATATAAAAAATTTTTTCATTATGATCGAAAGGCGTGTAATAAATCATTTCTTTTTTTCGACAAGTATTTGAAGCACCCTCCCTCAAAAGTAGGAACGAGATATGAAATATTTGCTCAAAAAGACATCACACTAAATCGGCTAAGCCATCAGAAAATAACTTTTATGTTTGGAATAAAACTTAAAAGCGGATTAGCTTTAGTGAATTTGAGGGAAAGCCTAAAATCAAAACTGGATTATTTCAGTCACAGCATCATACTATCAGAGTCGGTGGATAATGTGATCATGGAAATTTACAATAACAGCAAGTCAGATGTCATTATTAAAAAAGGGGAAAGTTTATGCTTTGTCAATTTCATTAATGAGTGAAAAAAAATATTTTTTTTCGTTTAATAAAAATGGAATACAATTACGATGCTAAATCTAAAATTTATCCAGTTCTTCCAACAGCTCCTGCAGATGAAGGACACAATTACCGTCTTCAAAAAATAAGCGAAATCCAAAAAGAGATGGACAACGAGAGGAAAAAGAGAGTGCATATGAGCAAAAAGTACCATCGCGCTTTCAGAATCATTTCTTTTGTAGACACTACGTTGCAAGCAGGTGGTGTTGCGCTTGGAGTTGTTGGAATTGGAACTTTGAGCACCATCGCTGCTGCCCCTGTTGCGATTGCATGTGAAGGTGTGGCTATTGGAATGGGGTTTTTATCCATTGTAGGAGGACAAGTCAACAAAAAACTAGCATTAAAAGCGGAGAAGCATGAAAAGATTAAAGTGTTGGCAGAGTCAAAATTGAACACCATCAACAGTCACATTTCAAAGTCTTTAGTAGACAACGTTGTGAGAGATTCAGAGTATGAATTGATTTTAGACGAGCTTCAAAAGTTTAAGAGCTTGATGAAAGAAATAAGAACTAAAACAAAAATCAACATTGACGAGATAACTAAAGAGTCGTTGATCCAAAAAGGAAGAGAAGATGCAATAAAAGCGTTCAATAATATGTTTAAAAAATCGTAGATTTCCACGGATTCAAAGAATCTAAGAAAAACTAATTTAAAAAACATAGATAAGTTTGCGTTTAAGTTTTTTTCTTGTGTTTTAAAAAATGTCCTTTTTTAAAATACTAGACCCAAACAAGAGGGATGAAATTGTGAGAGAATTTGTTGAAAGAAGAAAAAGAATATATCAAGATAGTTTGAATGAAAATATTTATGATGCTAATCTTCAGACTGATTTGAGCAAGCTTTACAAGCCTCTGATTGAAAGCAATGAAAAGATGCAAAACGAACTAAAGAGCATCGCATACAGAGAGGCTGAAAACACTCCACTGGCTTTGACTTATCCAGAAAGCGAGCCGTCGTCAATTAAAAGAATGAATTTAGGAGGTATTGTGAGTTACTACATGGCTAAATATGCATCGAAAAAAGAATTATGCGATAGAGTTTTTGGAATTCATGCAGAAGGTGGAAAATTGCATATCGGTAAAGAAGAAGTAACCATCGATGAAAACGACGTCATTATTGGTGGAGAAAAGTATAATGGAACAATAGGACTTTGGGAACTAATTTCAAGGTCGAAACCTGATAAAACCAAGTACACTGATGACGACCTTAAAAATCATGAAGATATACTTATTAACACTCAAGCAATGGAATCTGATGTAAATCCAAACAGACCAAAAGCTTCGAGAGCTGAAAAATACGTCACGATTATAAAGCCTATTTGGGAAAAATTCATGATAAATAAAAAGGGTAAAAAAGGTCATGGTGTGATTATACTTCCGAGCGATTCAAATGCTCTTGTGGAAAAGCTCAACTTGAGTATCGCTGCATGGCATGCTGGAAATAAAGAGTCGAGAAATGTGGCTGTTTCCATTTGCGATGAGCTGTTGAGACAAAATAGGATTAATAAAGACGAGTACAAGGCTATGATGGCGTATATTGATGTAAAATAAAAAAAATCTTGGAAATAAAAAATGATCGTTTATAGAAATAGATATGTTAAGAAGCATATTGTGGGCGGAAGTGGGATAATTGACACGCTTAAGAATTTCTTGAGAAGAGCAGCAGCTTCAAGCGCTTCAAGAGCAGCATCTACTTTGGCTAATAAAATTGCAAAAACTGAACTGGGAAGAGAAGCAATCACGGCTACTAAATCTGCAGGAAAAGAGCTAGCTTCTACAGCCATTTCCACTGCTAGAGATGTGGCTATTGATAAAGGTAAAAAGACTATTGAAAAATTGTATTCCAAGACTGGAACTCCAAAACCACATGAAGCTGCAAAGAATGATCTCAACCTTAAAAGCAAAGAAATTATTTCAAGCATCGTTAACAGAGCAGCACCAGTTATAGATGAATATTCTATGCTTGGATCAGGATTATCGAAGAACAATGCGATTAGAATACAAGACCTGGTAAAAAAGGGAAATGGGCTTTTGATTGCATGAGGATCTAAAAAATTTTTTTTCTTTGACGTATAAAAATGGCAAATTCCGATGTTTTAGATTTTACAGAAGAGATTATTGTTGATGAAGAAATTGAGAGATTTGAATTTCATGAATACGAACCAGTGAATAAAAATCTAAACGTTGATGGAGAAATAAGAATCAATATTGAGCAGCAAGATTTGTTCACGCTTCCATCTGAGGCTTACCTTTTGGTTGAAGGAAGACTTTTAAAAGCGGATGGAACTTCCTATGCGGATGCAGATGTCGTTACTTTGGTTAACAACGGTATCATGCACATGTTCAGTCAGATTTCTTATCAGTTGTCGAATCAAGAGGTGGAAACCATTTACGATCCTGGACACGCTACCACCATGATTGGATACCTAAAATATCCAGTAGAGTTCCAGATTTCAGAGGGTATGAACCAGCTGTGGCAAAGAGACGTAACAGCTTTAGCAGATCTTGTCAACAACACTGGATATAAACAAAGACAAAATTACATCATTGCACAGCCTGAAGAAAAAGGAACGTTTTCGTTCTGCATTCCTTTAAAGCACATTTTTGGATTTTGCGACGATTACGATAAAGTGCTCTATGGATTTAAGCATACACTTGCTCTTGTGAGAAAGAGCGATAGTGATGCTATTTTTAGAACAGCTGCAACAGCTGCAGGAAAAGTGGATTTGACTAAATTGTCTTTTTTTATGCCTCATGTCACACCCTCTGTTGTAACTAGTAACAATCTTTACAAAATCATTGAATCAAAAGTAGATGTTCCATTTTCGTTCAGATCTAGACAATGTGATACCATCGCTGTTCCTGTATCAAACAACTTTAGTTGGAGGTTAAGCGCAAGATCTGCTAGTGAAAGACCTAGGTATGTCATTGTTGGATTCCAAACCAATAAATCTGGAAGTCAAGAATTAAATCCTTCAGTCTTTGATCACTGCGATTTGAAAAACATATATGTCACCTTAAACAGTGAAAGGTATCCCGCTGTTGATTACAATTTAGACTTTAATAACAACAAATACTCAAGAGCTTATAGAGATGCCTCTAAGTTTGACAATAGACTTTATGGGACAAACGAAATTATAGCTCAACCCAATTTGTCTGCCTTAAATTATAGATACATTTGTCCTCTTTTTGTTTTTGATGTAAGCAAGCAAGCCGAGAGGTTAAAAACTTCAGTGATAGATGTGCAAATAAAAGCTACATTCAATGCAAACGTTCCTGCAAACACTCAAGCCTTTGCTGTCCTCATTTCCGATAAATTGCTTAGGCTTAAATCAGATGGAAGCAGAATGAATATTGTTTATTAGGTGCAGAGCACCCACATGAATTCTTTGAATTTATTGATGTCCTTCAAAATAATATTTTTTTTAATAAAAAATGAGATATACGAAAAAGGATTTGAAAAAATTACTGAAAGAAAACGGAATTTCTAAAACGTCAAACAATAAAATGTCGCTCATGATGCTTGCGGTTGAAAACAACTTGATTGATAAAAACGAATGGATTAAAGACGTGAAGGAAGAGCGACCAGTGGGTAGACCGAAAAAGGATTTTCATTAATCTAAAATAGATCTTAAAAATCTTTAGATTTTCATTAATCCAAAATGGATCTAAATCTGTTAAAAGAAGAATAAAATGAAACAGTTTTTTCCGTTTTTTCTAGAATGCAGTATAAAAGAGACTGACGCAAATAAAAAAAGACATCTTGAGCTTCTTGCTTTTGGAAAAACAGGTGTGTTTTGCGAATCTGTTTACGTCACTGAAAACGGAGATTTTAATATTCCAAAAGAGTACAGTGATGAAGAGAGAGACAAGCTTTACCGACTTGTATGGAGTGGTGAGACAGAATATTCACGAATGGAAAAGAAAATCAAAGAGCATCTCAGTACTTGGAAAGGCTTGTCTAAAGAAGAAAAGCTAAGAATGATTGACAAGTATGTGCTTGTTTTGGATTGCGATTTCGAGGAGAAAAAAAAGATTTCTGGAAATCTAAAAAGCGCAATTTTAAATCATTCACTCGGTTCCAAAGACATTGTATATGAAAACTTTAGAATACTTTGTATCCATGAAAATTCTTTGAATTTTTAAAATTCTTCAGATGTCAGAAATGAAAAAATCGAATTTGATTTAAATAAAATCTTAGCATAATAAAAGATGCCTTACACAAGAAAGCTTTTGAAAAATTTGTTAAAAGAAAATGGTGTTTCCAAAACGTCTGACAATAAAATGTCGCTCATGATGCTTGCGGTTGAAAACAACTTGATTAGTAAAGATGCATTTTTGGAAAACTCGAAAGAGGTTAGACCTGTTGGAAGACCTAGAAAAAATGAGAAAAAAGAAAAGAAACCTCTTGATCCTAAATATGCGAGACTTGGTTTAATTAGAAATAATCCTTTAGGTTTGAGAATAACTCATGTTGATACTGGCGAGGTGGTGGAATACAAGTCTGCTTATGAATCGAAGAAAAAGACGGGACATGGCTGGCAATACTTTGCGATACGAAATGGAAAAGTAGTAGATGGATACAAATATGAGATTTTTTAGCGTGAGAAGTTTTTAAATTCTTTTATATATTGAATTTAAAAATTTGAAAATGATATAAATAAAAATCTTACGTTATTAAAATGGAAAACAAAACGGTGAAAGAATTAAAAGAAATTGCTAAAGAGCAAAAAATAAAAGGGTATTATAAAATGAGAAAGGAGGAACTTATAATGGTTTTGCAGCCTTCTGCTCCTGCTGTTCCTCGTAGACGAACGACTGAGGCAAGACCTTTGCCAGTTTTTGTGAGACCTGTCATTGCTCCTAAACCAACGGTCATTCCACCAAGACCTGCTGTTGTAAAACCTCCTATTGCTCAGAAACCAATTCATTTGCAAAGACACATTCTTGATGAGCCTGTTTCAGATTCATCACCTGTCATAACACCTAGACCAGTCATTCCACAGAGACCTTCATTTTTTTCAAGTCTGACGGCAGTTGCAAAAAGTGTGACATCCTATGTTGCAACTAAGTTTAATGATATTAAAGAATGGATAGACCCCTACGTTCCTGAAATAGTTAAGAAGAATGTAAGCGAATCAGTGAAACAAATCGATGAAAAGATAAAGTCTATCAAATCACTTGTATTAAGAACAGTGTATAAACAGCCCGTGTCAAAGCCTTATAAAATAAAATTCAAGTTGACTGAACATTCGGCAGAGCATGCTGCTAGACAATTTTCTTATAGACCTTCTTCTCGATACCAAAACATTGCATCCTTTTTTAATTTGGTGAGAGAGTCTGCTATCAATGTCATGGAAGGAGAAAGAAACACAAAGGTTAGAATTATTTTAACGTGTGAAATGAAATCTGTAAGCATCATCACTGGTGAAGAAGTGACTAGGGAAGCAACCTTTTCATCAAGATCAGAGATTATTCTAGCAGCTACAGATGTAAGAACGCTCATAAGCGGAATGGAAGAAAAAGTCTTGGAAAGTAACACCAAATACAATGCGTTGGGATCTAATTGTATCATATCAAAGATTTTAAGAATGGATATTAACTTTATTGATTATGTACCTCTCAGTGGTTCTTCCTATATTGAGCTGTCTGATGATCTGAAAAACAAAAATGCCATCATCAACATTAAAAACGACGACAATCAATGCTTTAAATGGTCAGTCACTCGAGCGTTGAATCTAAAAAATAAAAACAACGAAAGAATTGATGAAGACTTGGTTCTAAAATCAGAAGAGCTAGACTGGGATGAGATGGAGTTTCCTGTGAATTACCATAAAATAGACATGTTTGAAAAGAATAACCCAACTATAAGCATTAACGTCTTTGGGTATGAAAATAAAAAACTTTACCCTTTGAAAATATCTGACTTTGTAGATCGAAAGCACTGCATTGATTTGCTGTACATTACAAACGAAGACACTGACCATTACTGTCTCATTAAAAGTTTGAGTCGATTATTGTCTACGCAAACATCAAAAACAAAAAGAAAACAACATTATTGCCGAAATTGTCTGCAAGGTTATGACCAGGAAGAAAAGCTCCAAAAACATCGAGAAGACTGCTATAATAACGCTTCAGTAAGAATCGAACTTCCTAAAGAAGGGACAACTGTTGAATTTAAAAACTATAACAAGTCTATGAGGGTTCCGTACATCGTATACGCAGACTTTGAAAGTTTCACCAAGCCTATCAACACTTGCACCCCAAATTCGAAAGAGTCATACACCAAACAATATCAAAAGCACGTTCCAAGCTCCTTCTTCTATTACATCAAATGCTTTGACGACAGCCTTTACAAAGAAAAACCAGTCATGTACACAGCAGAAAGCGATGAGGATGATGTGGCGCAAAAGTTTGTAACCAGTCTTGAAGCTGATCTTATAAAGATTTTCGATAAGATTGATATAGTAAAAAAGAAAGTGGTTACTGATAAGGATGAAAAGAATTTTAAGGATGCAACCCTATGTCATATTTGCAATAAAGATCTTAACGGTGATAAAGTCTTAGACCATTGCCATTTGACCGGAAATTATCGAGGAGCTGCTCATAACAAATGCAACTTGGATTATAAAATTCCAAAATTTATTCCCGTTGTCTTTCATAACTTGTCTGGTTATGACGCTCATTTGTTTATTAAAAAATTAGGTGGAAAACTCAATTGTATACCCAACAATGAAGAAAAATATATCAGCTTCTCGAAAAAAATCAAAGTGAGAGAATTCACTGATAAGAAAGGTAAACTTCGTAAAGTATTGAAAGAGATAAGGTTTATTGACAGCATCAGATTCTTACCCTTCGGTTTAGAAAAGCTAGCTAAAAATCTAACTGACGAACAGTGCAAAAACGTGGCTGAACATTATAAAGAAAAAAAACAGTTTGATTTGATAAGGAAAAAAGGCATTTACCCTTATGACTGGGTGAACTCCATTGAGAAATTCACTGAAACGCAATTACCTCCTATTGAAGCCTTTTATTCCAAGCTAAAAGATGAATCAGCAACAGTGAAAGACTATGCACATGCTCAAAACGTTTATAGCGAATTTGGATGTAAAACCTTTAAAGACTATCACGAATTATATAATATTTCAGACGTCTTGATACTTGCAGATGCATTTGAAGATTTCAGAAGCACATGTCTCAGTCATTACGGTCTTGATCCTGCTTGGTATTACACATCCCCTGGTTTGGCTTGGGACGCCATGTTAAAGAAAACTAAAATTAAATTGGAATTGTTAACTGATATTAATATGCTCAACATGATACAAAAAGGTATACGTGGTGGAATTAGCATGATCTCCAATCGATATGGAACTGCTAATAACAAATACATGAACGATTCCTACAATCCTTCAAAACCATCTACATTCCTCCAATATTTAGATGCTAACAATTTGTATGGATGGGCTATGTGCAAACCTCTACCTGTTAGAGAATTCAGATGGATGACTGATGACGAACTTTTAAATTGGAAATCCATGCCTTGCATTCTCCAAGTAGACTTGAATTATCCTGAAGAGCTTCACAATGCACATAATGACTATCCTTTAGCTCCTGAAAGATTGACTATTGGAAAAGTGGAAAAGCTGGTCCCTACTTTAAACAACAAGGAGAAATATGTCATTCATCATGAAAACCTAAAACTCTATGAACGGATGGGTTTAGTTATTACCAAAATTCATCGTGGTATCACCTTTGAAGAAGAACCTTTTATGAAACAATATATTGACCTCAACACTAGATTAAGAACCGAGGCTAAAAATGAATCTGATAAAGAATTTTTTAAACTCATGAACAACTCTGTCTTTGGAAAAACAATGGAGAATATTCTAAAACGCGTTGATGTTAGGCTTGTTACCACGAGAATAGAAGTCTTAAAATTATCCAAAAGTCCTCGATATGAACGAAACACCATTTTTGATGAAAACCTAATCGCGGTTCATATGAAAAGAACAATTGTCTACTACGACAAGCCTGTTTTCTTGGGAATGAGCATCCTTGATATCAGCAAAACACTCATGTTTGAGCATCATTACGACTACATGAAGCCTAAATACGGGGATAAGCTGAAATTACTCATGACTGATACTGACTCTCTGTTTTACGAAATAGAAACAGAAGATTTTTATCAGGACATTGCTAACGATGTAGAAAACAAGTTTGACACGAGCGACTTTACTAAAGACCATCCTGCCATTGAAAACGCTGGATTCAAAGTGGGATTGAATAAAAAAGTTATCGGAATGTTCAAAGACGAGACTGCTGGAAAACAAATTAAAGAGTTTGTTGGGCTTCGACCGAAACTCTACTCCTATGAGATCTTTAATGAAAAAAAAGAACACAAAAAATGCAAAGGTATTCAGAAAAGTGTGATTGAAAATCACATCACTCACCAAGATTATTACCACTGCTTAATAAATAACAAAGAAAAGCTTGCTACCATGAACGTCATACGATCTCATCTTCACAATATCTACACCGAAGAAATTAACAAAGTCGCACTCAGCGCTAACGACGACAAAAGAATTATCTTAGATGACGGAATTCACACACTTGCCATCGGACACTACAAAACAAGACAATAAACAAGAACACCCATCTTAAAGAACTCGTATAGAAATAACATGATTATTTTTATACTTCTTCTTGATTTTTTAAACACGATTCTTAAGTATTGCTTTTCTACAACAACATGATATCAAGTGTTCAACATTTTTTATGCATCCTTAAGTATGGGAAAGGGTCAATGAGCTGGAATCCGCTCATCCTAGTAGTATTGTACGACAAATGGACGTTTTATGGTGCATAATTAAAAAAAGCAAAAAAATACACAAAGTTGTTCATCTCCCTTTACCAACAGGGGACGAAAATAAAAAAGCTTCTAGAACTTGTAAATATTTGAAATAAATGAACTTGTAAATACTCTTGGTCTACATATACTGTTAGATACGGTAGACAAAAATTTAAGATAGGAGAAAAAAACTTTTTATTTGAAAATAAGGAGTTAGGATTACAGTTTGTCAAACAATATCTGTCTCAGATAAACATCTGCAGAATATCCTACCAAGGCCTGCATCATTTGCAAAGAAATGCCTCTAATACGGGTCTTAAAAACACAAACATCTTTGAACTGTTTTTTTTTAGGAATCTAATCTTGGAATTACCGCTGCCGAGTACATTAAGGTATTAAGAGAATTTGAAAATATGGATTTTAGAAACTATTATAGAAAGTCATTAAGCTCCACATGTCAAAGTTTTGTACAGCTTTCTTCGAGCTATCTAAGGGCTACAATTTTTTCTAAGGAACACTTAGTTGAGCAAGTATGCCTGTATATACCTGTGTACAAAATTTTTAATTGGATACGAATTATGGACAAATAACATCATCGTAGGTTTTAAATGATTTTTCTCAAATATCTTACTATAGTTTTTTTTATTCAGCCTTTGAAAAATTATCGGTCTGTGAAACGTTTTCTTTTTTAAAAAATAATTGACTCAACTCATCCAATTTTCTAGAAATAGAGTTCCAAGATCGTTTCTTGCTGGCTGAAGATTCTCCTTTCAGAGACACATTTTTGCCAGCTTTAGCTTCAAATCTCTAATTTCGCTGAATTCTTTTCTTAATTTTGTCTGTGAAGCTCAATATCATCGGTCAGCAGATAAAACAAGTAAGAGGAATGTCTATTTTTATAATTACGGTAGCTCTACGACAAAAATACAAAACAGATCTACAACCTTTTACATATATTGACAATGCCATCTTTTATATGTGAGCTAAGGTTGTCACCAATCAACACCTTAGGGAATCAAGTCTTTGACAGTACTTCACCTTACAGTTGATAATTTTAGCAATGATTAAATCATTTGTCAGGTCCACGAGTATTGTCAGTGAATTATCAGTTAATTAAGGAACATGTTTAACTGTTCAAGTTAAGGTTAGGTTAAATTTAAATATGATTTTCAAGTTCGATTCGGTTGGTGTATTTATTTACAAAGGGCGACCCTTAATTTGCTGAGTGTCGGATCTCGAAAAATTGTTTACTTGAATGCTTTTTTTGTTTAATTGTAAAGTTTCTGTGAATCTATTGGATGCTAGAAGTTGAAAAAATCTGAAAAAGGCAATCATAAGTTGTACCATCAATTGCATATTTGCAATCATCAGACGATCTTTCAGTTGTTTTTTTATTTACCGAAGAAAAATGATGCCGGAATTAAAACTTTGGTGCAGGATGTAACATTTGAGGATGAACTTTTACATAGATGTATTATTATTTTAATAAAATAGAAGCGTATTGGAACTAATATCGTCTGCAAAGTGATGAACAGAACGTTCCATCTTAGCCAATGTCAGTATTTTTTTTTATATCAGAAGAAGGGAATGATGAAATATCGCTTTGTTGTGGATATACAAATTGTGTGAACATATTGCGATAACGCCGCATACATTTAACCTGCCACCTATAATTAATTCCAGCAAATTCACCTCTCTGGATGACCAAACCAACATAGAACCTTTTTAAACGTTGTTTTGAATCAGATTTCAATGGCACAATTACATAATCGCCTTCTTTAACGTTGACAGCTTCTATTTCCACGTGACCACTGAAATCAGCATCCGGATAAACCTGACAAAATGAATCATAATAATAGAGTAGCCATCGAAATATAGACAACATTGTATACAAATGTTAAAAAACTGAAGTAATTAGTAAAAATGATTAAACTGAACCAACCTGATGATATTCCTGATTGAGTGGCACTATATGAGTTTCAATGTCTTTCTTCAAACGATTTGTAATGAAACAACCCGAAGACCCGTCTGACACTTTTCTAACTTCTATGACAAACCTTCTAATTGGGATAACACAATCCATAGATTTTGTTTGAGGCACAGTGACAATTCTATCCCAAAAAATATCAGTGGTGTCACTCATTTCATTAATATATTGTCGGGGTATAAAAATAAATTTCAATATTAAACTTTTTATTTTAACAGTTTGATAAAATTGTTCAGCATTAGTATAGCTCTCTAGCCATATATAGCTCTCTAAACTGATCTCTAAACTGATCTCTTCACCATACCCCTAATCCCACCAACATTTCCTTTTCCATGGTCTGAAGCAAAAAAGTTCCATATCAGGTCAATGTTAAATAATTCTTTCCAATGAGTCAGACTGCAGAACAAGGATTTCTGTTTAAGCTGGTTAGCCGTTTCATCCGAAAATTTATACACTGATGTGCCTGGGGAATGTTCTATAACATTTTGCAATATACAGTTCATGAATAAAAATGCAGCTTTTTTTGTGTGGAATAATGTATCTGAGACGATGACACCCCCCATCACCTAAATACCATGTGTACGAAGTGAAAATTTTACATTGTTGATGTGTCCAATGAGAAAATCTCATCCTGTTCAACAAAGTTTTAATTTTTAGCAAAGTTCAACTTGGATGACAGCTGTTGAATTATTTACGTTTTGTTTTGCTTGTTGAAACGCCACAAAAAAAAAGCCTATAATTTGATTCTTTCAGGAGTATATTTATCTAACTTGTGTTTACACAAAACACATTCACGATCCATACATTTCTTGTTGGTCTAATCACAAATAACCTCGGCGAGAAAATCCGGAAATGATGCACTAAGTTGAGAATATACTTGTAGCACTGAAAGAAGAAGGCAGGCATTCTCATGGTAAATACATTTTTACACATTGTTTGGTATTTTGTTATTGAGTTTAACATAAGGAGGTCTGAGCTCACAAAATTTTGATTTGCCAATCAAAACGCGATGCATGGTTCTGCAAAAAGATACCATGAGTATGACTAAGTAGCATGAGCATATACCTGGCTTGCACATGACTTTTAGTTTTCAAACACTTCTTAGAGTTCTTTCTAATCACTAAAAAATCTTTCTTTCCAGGCATTTGATAGAAAACATCATCACTGCAATATGATAAAATGACCGTCTCCATAATTTCATCAATAAGGGTTTTCTTGGATATTGGTTTTGGTGTTAAATTATTTATAATTAAAACCTCTACTTTTTTAACAGCTGAAACAAATTATTTTCTTTTTCTTGGAGATTTAGGAAGAGACTTTTGTGCGTGTTTTAAAGCTTTACCTAGAGATTGAGAAGTACAGTTGATTGTCCCATAGTGACATTCGTAGTTTCTATCAAATTATTGGCACTTGTATTGGCCCTTTCTTTCTTTGCTTGTCTCCACTTCACTAATCTTTCTGTATCTTTCACTTTAAACCGTATAATTTGAACACAAGATTGAGTACTCTTTTCTCTCGAGCTATTCTTTTCCAACGTTACATCCAGCATCGCAGTTCGATAGTTGAAGCGATTTTTTTTATACAAATACCCTTTAGTGAACTAACAAAGGAAACTAATCTAACTCTCTTAAAAAATTTATTGAATTTGAAATAATAAACTTTTTTTTTTTAATGCTTTTTAGTGCCGTATATATTACTTAGAGTAAACATCATAGAAATCTGATTTATATATGAATAACTTAGAATTAGTAAGACATCCTTTGCAAACTTATTATGTTTTAATGAAGTAAATAGTACATTTAAAAAGATACGTTCTTAAATGAGCAACACATAAAGTACTTAATTTTAAGAGAAAAGATTTTGTAAAAAATCGTACGCGAAATGTTTTCTCTTTAGCTATTTTAACATTTTATTATATATTCTGTTTTCAAATTCAACTAAAATCTACATATTTTTAAACACTGACATTTTTTCTTTCACAAAATTTGAAATTTTTGAAAAGCTGTTAAAAAATTTTTTTTCTGTCCATGGTTAATGTTTTCGTGGAATTGCCCATTTGTACAAAGACGATACCAACCAGTTGTGTAGTTTTTTGAATTACACCTTAGCGATGACTTGATTTTGTCCAAATTGGTTTTTGTTTTTTTTTAATATAAGTTGTACGAATGGTCCGTAAGACTGGTTCTAATAAATATTGACAGTTGACCCACTCTAGTATATAAGAAATATTGACTGGTTACAATTTAAAATGTTGTTATATTACAAATACTTTATTGAATCTGCTAATAAGCCATAATTACATTAAGTATAATTAACTGGGCTGTTAACCTTGATATAATTTGACACCTTTCCTTAGTTTATCAGCAGAGTAAAGTTGAAATACACCTAAAACTACTTTCGTTAAATTGTTATCATAGTCCGATAACTCATAAAAATTCATAAATACCAACCTAACTAATTAATTTGTATTCAAATACAGCCACAAGATTTATTTTAGCTAGATTTTAACATTAATGTGTATTTAATTTAGAATTTCTTGAAAAATACTACAGTTAATAGAAAAATACTACATTTTAGAAAAAAGTATAATAATGTGAATACTTTGTTTATTTTAAAAAAAACTATTTTGTTTAAGTATGTAGTAATTATATGTATAACTATTTGTTAGTAGTAGTTATATGTGTAATTTCAGAAATTCATAACTATAACCCAGAAACTTTCACTATTTACTTCAGTTAAGGGATAATTTATTTATCAGTAAATTTTGTTTTAATAACCCATGACACCTGCTTTTTTGAAATAAAGTTGATGCTATTAATTTTCTATTAAAAAGGAAAAAAATAGCTATAAGCAAGTTTTTGTTTTAGTTATATATGTACAGATGGCTTTTACACGGAAGCGTCCACATATAGAATCAGATGAAAGCAGCAGTGATGGAGATGATTTAGAACAAGTATGTCTTTTGTCTGACAATCTGGTGTGTTTATTTTAAGTAAATATAATTATAGTATGCAATGTCCTTATCATTTTCTTTAGTATGTGATTAGGTATTAAGTATAATAGGTATTATGACTTTTTATTTACTTATTTTCTTTTTTTATATTTAAAAAGTGCTAAGAAAAATATGGTTTCTACTGAAAAAAAAAAAGGAAGCTGTGTGAATAACAATCATTGTTTCTTTTATATTTTCTCATTAAGTTATAAAAAACCCAATTATACTTTAGTAGTTCAGTTCTCATTAGTTCAGTTTCTTTAAAAGTTAGTATTCCTGTTATTGATTGTTAATCTTCTTCCTTTCAATAAGGTAATACTTAAAAATATGCATAAGAACAGCTAAAATATAGTAGTAAATAATCTTTTATTACTCTCTAACCTCAGTGCTTTTAATTGGTTGATTTGAATCAATTAAGTTAAATACTTTGTAACATTTTGAGATTATTTTTTCAAAATCAATTTAAGCTTAATATTTTTAAACTAAATACTTAGTTGGTTAAACAAAAGCAAATTTGAAGTTGATAAATACTACTAAATCTCTAGTTTAATAACATCATGAGCCAGGGCCCCCTCTGTTTTTATTCTTGTCTTTTTATAGTTTTTTTTTTTTTTTATCTTTTTTTAAAGAAACTTTTACAGAGTTCTTCTGGAACTAGCTCACAAGCTTGCAAAAAAAAGTTTTTATTAAAGTATTCTATAAGAATATATATACAATCATTATGAAATTCCTTGATTCTACCTTATCACATGTCTAGCTTTTCTCAACTTGCATAAAGGTTTTATATGAGAAAAATAGCTAAACATTTTTTGTGTTATATTTGATAACCAATCAAAGTATAAGAAAAAACCTTAGTTATTTTTAGTTTAAGTCATTCAGCATATTTTATAAGCATCAAAATTCATTCTAATTTTGCTATGTTAAAAACTGCCATTGCATAGACCTTGTTGCTTGTCAAATTGATTAATAACCAATCTTTTTGATAAATGGGTCGTTTTCATATCTTTTTATTAAGTTTTGACATGGATCACTCCTAAGATTAATAAGTGTTTCTCAAATCACAAAGAAAATTTACTTTCTCTCTAATCCATTGCACTGAAATATTATTTGATGACTTTTCCGTGCAATAACAGCATACTTAAGACATTAGCCAACTAACAATATAAGTTTCACTTTATGTAAAGATTTGTAATTCTAATTCAACTTTTTTAAATTTGTTATCAAATGTTTTGGTATATACATAATTGATATTAAAATAATTATGTGCTACCAAATAATTATAGCTTCTACATAGCAAAAGTATGGCTGAGAAAATTGTAATAAAATTTAAGATAAATGTTAGGTTCTTATCAATAGTTACAAATATTTTGTATTATTAGATGTATATTTTTTATAAAGAATTTGTAATAATTTTCAATTTTGAGCAAATGATAATGTAATGTCACAAAATTTTCTAACATTTTTTTCCTTTTTTGAGCAAATAATAATGACATCACTAAATTTTCTAACATTTTAAAAAATATTTATATATTTTTTAGTAATAAGAAGTTTTACACCTTTTTTTTTTAAATCTAAACTTGTTTCCAGAAGGGTATGTAATGCTCATCCTAAAGTTAGTCTGTGACTTTGGTAAGTATGTTAATTAGATTTAAAAAAAGTCATGTTTTGATATTCCAGTACATTTAACTTTTTCTATGAAACTTTAAGGTTAGTGCTACCCATATTAGCTCATTCATGTTTGGATCATGAAAACTAAGGGTGTTGACTTGAAAAACTTTCGAAATATATAATTATAATAGATTTATTTAAGGTGTTATTTACTAGCATTCTCTGTATTAAAATTATAATGTGCAAATTCAAAATAAATAAATAAATAAAAATACAAAATTTCCATGCTGAAGTTCTATTGCCAACTTTTGATTTTCTTATAGCTTTTTTAGTTATAAGAAAATCATTAAACATGTTTCATTTTAAAATTTAAAAAGTTATCATAAATGTTTCTAAGATAGACAGTGTAATAGGGCAGCAATTGGCGATCTGTGGCCTATTGAAAGATTGTGATTACAATTCGCTTATTAAGTTAGAATCCCATATATCATTTCTAGTACCACACCAATAACACTTTTGCCAATGCTTTTTTTTTTTTTTTACTGATATCACTTATTAAGTAAACCTGACTCATATTTTAAAACTCATCAGCATTCTAAGCAATGTATCAAAGTAGTGATGCACTGCAAAGTATGAAAATAATAAAAGCAAAATGGAAAAATCCTGCAACTATGTTGATAGACTATAATGCAAGTAATGAAGGTGCATTAAGCATTAAATCTCTAAATACGGAAACTGTGGTGTTTACTGTAAAACAATCATATAAAAAGTAGATTGTTTTTACAGCTTGTAAAAAACACAGTTTACCCAATCTGTTACTATTAGTAAACTATTGGTATTAGCAATAAAAAAAGTTAACAATTATCTCTTGTTTCAAATGAGAGAAGACAAATTTCTCAAAAAATGATCTAGAGAAACAACTTATAATTGATTATTAACTTTTAGTTATATTTTTGCTTTTGTGGAGAAAATATAATTGAAGTTCTACATTTCCTTTGCTCCAATTTTTTTTAACAGCTTTAAATTTTTTGTAATGTTGCACAACCTGCAGTAAAAAGTACTTCTGCTTCTCATTCTCAACTAATTTTCTCAATTAGCACTTAATTATACTGTGTGATTAAGGCTACACCTCTCTCAACACAGTCATTTGCAACTCTCAATCACTAACTCTTTAATTAGCATTTTTGTAAATGTCATGTTTCCCAGCTAGCTGGATAAATGTTAAGCAAAGTCTATTTGTAAGTTCCCAAATGTTGAAATTTAATGTTTTTCACTCAGCTACCATAAGTCTTGTTTAAATGCAGCTGTTGCTTTCTAAACTTTTTGTCTAATGTTTTGTGTATTTTGAATTTTTTAAGCAGTATCAGATGAATATGATGAAATTCAGCACCCTTTAATTGTTAATTACTCAAAAACTGTTTAACAGATTTTTGTAATTTTTTCACAATGAAGCTGACTAAATTATTTATTTCAATCATATTTTATATTTTTAATTACAAACTTAGAAACCAAATATTTTGGTGAGTACTTGACATAATTGCTGGATCTTGTTTTGAGTTAATTTTAAACAAATAGTTGGAATTGGCTTTGACATTATATCTAAGAAAAACCAGCTGTCATTCCACAGCATGTACATGAATTGAAAAATTGTTAAAGAAAGATCTTCTTAACATAGCATTTTTACATCATATGCATGAAATTATTTTCTCAAACGTATTTAAGTGTCTTTTTAGACTAAAACTTTATCATTTAAATGTTTCAAAAATTAATGGAACTATATTGATCGCCATCAATTTGAATTTAAAATTTTCAATGGTACTAATAGTATTTATTTAAAATAAGTCAAAGATGTCACTGTTAGTTTTCTAAAAGTTGTTTACCAACTGTTAACCAAACAAGGCATGGTTACAAGGAACATTTAGAAGTCACAATAATATTTTTTAGATAAATTCTTCCTAGAAGACACCATTTAACGCAGTAGATGGCTAAGGTCATCTTTTAGAAATGTTTATGTAGATCAGTTGAAAGGTAGATATGTAAATTATTGTCAACTAAATAAGTTTTATCCTATTTTTTATCTTAATTTCATCATATTCAACTGATGCTGCTTAAAAAATTCAAAATATTAGACAAAATTAGTTAGAAAGCAACAGCTGCATTTAAACAAGGTTTATGGTAACTGAGTAAAAAACATTTTGACATTTGGGAACTGAAAAATAGACTTTGCTTAACATTTACCCAGCTAGATGGGAAACATATGACATTTACAAAACACAAACTAAAATAGCACTTAAATGTACCTGCATCACTGAAGAAGATAAAAACTGTTAAAAATTCAGGTGATTAAGATAAACTTTAAAATGTACAAACAAATTGAGGCTAGTATAATTAATTGGCAGTTGTGTTGGACAGGATTAGGACCAGTGAGGGACAATCATTTATCTTTGTGGCTACAGCAAAAAGTCTAGGTGGGATATCTACTTAACATGAAGTTATAGTATGATAAAGTTGCATCATACTAAACTTTGAATGGCCAATTTATAAAGGAGTCATTTTCACTGACCAGAAAGTTAATTTCTAGCAATATTCTTTTAAATGATATAATCAAGCATAGGTAAAAAGAATGGAGCATGTGTGCTCTTGGGAAACTTTTTTGGCTTGCTTGTAAATACCATATTTTTTAGAATAGTTGCATTTGGCTGCATCTACATATTGGCCTGAAGTTGCTAAGTCAGCATGTTACTGAAATCTCCATTTTTACTGTGACAATTTACATCCAAACTTGGTTTACAGCATCACTAGCCTTATATGTTACAAACAATCTTTTCCAGCTGATAATGGACTTGATATAATACAATCAACCAATTATTGTGAAAGCCACAGTCAAACAAGGTGTAAGATAATTTATGCAATCATCCATAATGAGAATATATTTAAAGATCTTGATTGCAGCAAAAAAACTAAAAGTCCTACTTTTGAATTATAACATTTAGTACCTAAAACTGTCTATTTTGTTTAAAATTTTATTAAAATAGGTATAAATTTGATTTTGGAAGGTACAAAAAGATACACACACATACATACATGGAAACCCAGAGCTACTTGGCTACAAGGATAAATTGGCACACTACATTTAACTTAAGAGTTTTCCACCAGAAATTTTCAGAATCCACATGGAGCATTCCTACTTAATTAATTTTTCAGTTTAACATCAGGGCAATTAGCTATTTGATGCTATTTTAATAGAAGGAAGGTCTATTCAAAAGACTGCAAAAGACTTTAATATTCCTGCAGGAGGCCTGTCCTGATACTGTAAAAAATAACAACAACAAGGCAAACAAACACTAGTTAACATCAAATCTAGGCAGGTAAGCTTAACTTTTTTATGTATATGTAACATACTTACATACATACATACATACATACATACATACATACATACATACATACATACATACATACATACATACATACATACATACATACATACATACATACATACATACATACATACATACATACATACATACATACATACATACATACATACATACATACATACATACATACATACATACATACATCTGTGTGTGTGACATTTTTAATACTTCAATATTTTTGTGGATTTGTTTACATCAATTATTTGCACAATATCACAAAAGCTTCTGACATTTATTACAGACTTTCTCCCAAAGAAGTGAGGAAACTAGGTTTCCAGTATGGTAAAGCTAACAACATCAAAATGCCACAGAGTTAGAGTAAAAATGAAGCAGCAGGATTAGACTGGTTTAAGGCTTACCTCAAAAGGTAACTAAAGAGATAACTAAAAAAAGGTCAGCTAGCCTTATTTTAATCCCACTAATGTTAGAAAGTGTTTTTAAAAAAATTTAAAAGCTGTTCTTAACTATTTAAAGCTGGAAAGTGGAGATATTTGGAATAAAGATGATATTGGTGTTACCACAATTCAAGCTCCAGATCATGTTGTAGCTTGTTGCAATTGCTGTCTCTGCCAGTGGGAATTCTACTCCACCTTTTTTTGTATAACCACAAGTGAAGTTTAGAGAGTATTTTTTAAATGGTCCTCCCAATGGAAGTGCAGGTGCTGCAAACCCTTCTGGTTGGATGACTGAAGTAAAGTTCTTATAGTTTTCCCATCATTTTGTCAAATATACTAGAACCTCAAAAGAAGGATTTGCCTTATTGCTATTAGACAATTAAGACTCCCACCTTTTCAATAGAAACTTTAGACTACTTGAAAGAAAATGGTGTATCAAATTGTTCATTTCCACTTCCATGCAGTCACAAACTAAGTCCTTAGATTGCAGTGTTTTTGGTCTTTTTAAAAATACACAATCACAGCTTGCGATGCATGGATAACAATCCACTCGGGTTCAACATCAACAATTTACAGTATACCAAACAGTGAGTAGTTCATTTTGATGTGTACCCCAAACAACTGTGGTACACGGGGTATCACAACTGGGTTTAAAAAAGCTGGAATTTTCCCACTAAATGCTAACATTTTCAGTGATCATGATTTTATGCCTGCATATACTTCTGATAGACTAAATCCAAAAGCAGGTGCCTGCATATACTACCAATAGACTAAATCCAAAAGCAGGTGCCTGCATATACTACCAATAGACTAAATCCAAAAGCAGGTGCTGCTATGGAAAGTTTAGTGTTGAGTGTAGATAATGTTACTCATATTGATCTAACAATATCAGAAATGATTTAGAACCATATTGCCATATCTCATTTTTAGGCAATAATGATGTACTTAATCCAGATGAGCCAACTTCAATTCTACCTCCTAATGATTTGAGACCATTCACCAAAGATGAGTATTTAAAAAAAAGAGAAAAAGAATCTGCAAAGAAGAAAAAGTATATAGAAGAGTAAAAGAAAAGAAAAAAGTTTGATAAATTTAAAGTTGAGATGAGTAAAAAGCCAACTAGCAAAAGAAGTATATACCTAATGGAAAAAAGACTGAATCATGAAAATAATTTGATGAAGATGAATGTTTTTGTTTGGTTTGTGTTGATACCTTTTCTAAAAGTAAACCTTTGAAAATCTAGAATCAGTGCATTAATGTAACCTTTGGGCTCGTGAGTCCTGCATAATTGGAAACATTATTTTACATTTAAGACAACTGTAATGATGACGATTAGTAGTATAATTTTTACTATTCATACCATATAATAATGAAGTTAATTAGTATTTACTCTTTTTTTTGTAAGTATTATATTTGCATAAGAGCAAATAAACTTAAGGTCAAAGTTAACAATATTCTTGACCTTAACTTTTTTTTTTCTTTAGAGCAAAAAAAGTTATGGTCAAAAATATTGTTGGATGAATTTTATCAGCTTCCAAAAAAAAGATGCTTAATGTTGCTAAACTTGTCTCTTTTTATATGGTATGCCAACTTACACCAATAGTGTAGGCAACTTACCCCGGGGCAGGGTAAGTTGGTACACATTTTTTTTTGGAGGCCCTCTTTAGGCCACCAATTTTTTTCCATAATGTTAGATGCTTGAACATGCTTGCCGCATTCATGTTCTTTTGAACTGCAGTTTGATGTTTTTTAAAAAATTCACCCAGAAATGCACAGAGCTCAAGAACTAAAACTGTAGCCAATTAACCCCGGTCTCTCCTACATAAACTCATTTATGTAAAAAAGTTCTGCTAAACTAAATTTAAGATTAATTTATTTTATTTTTATATATTTTGTTAAAATTATTTTGCTAATAATTTTTTTCCAGCAACTCTTAAATCTTTCAAAGAAAAGTAAACAAAGTATTGCAACAAATGTTGGACCTCCTATGATGAGTGATAGTGGTAAAGATGGCTCTGACTCTTCCACTGATGAAGATGATGATGAAGTAGGTGTTTTATTCATTTATAAACTCTATAAAATAAACTAATGGTTAAAGGTTCCTAACCCAAAAAATGTTAAAAATTTGTTACTTACATATTCAATTCTTCATCTAGCTACCTCATCAATCTCTTGTAGACAATAGATCACTTATAGTGATCTATTGTCTACAAGAGATTGATGAGGTAGCTAGATGAAGAATTGAATATGTAATTAACAAATTATAACAGATATAAAGCTTTTAATATAACTTGTTCCAAAATTCCTCCTGCTCTGAAGTGAGTGTCATCCAACATCCTTCAATAAATAAAAAACTAGTTTCTCAAACTTTTCTACATAACATCATGCAAACAATTGAATAAAACAAACAATAAAAAATCACCATCATTGTTAGTTATTAGAAATTTGAAAAATTTTTTATGCTCACCCATCATATACAGTGGATTGCATAAATATAGAGTCACTACTTTTTTAATGCAAAATTTTTGTTTTTTTTCAAAATTATCTTTGAAACCAACTAATTTGTACGATTAAAAGCATATTAAATGTATTAATTAATTAATTGATTCTCTATTGAATGGTATATAACTTGAGCTCGTTAGATTTACTAGTCTTGAGTAAATATTAATCCAATTAAAACATACCTGTATTTCTAATAAAGCAAAAATATGGAGTCAGTTAAAATTTAACAACTTAAGTTGAAATATCTCAAAAAAATATTATCCAAACGGTCTAAAATTTGGTGGTTGATTTCTTTTGAACTATATAAACGTTCTTGTGAAAATAAAGTTAAGTTATTATTTTTATATCTTGAGTTATTTGCATTGGTAATTGTTTGGTAAAGTGAAAAGACAAAAATGGGCAGAAAAGCTGTTTCAGACAATGTATGATGGCAAATTGTAGGTCTGCTAAAAGAAACTTAAATGTGTACAAATAATGTTGAAAAACCACGAGCTACATAATGATGTAAAAGATTTACCAATGCTTGGTAGGCCTTTAAAGCAAACTTCAAGAGATCAAAGTTATCTCTATTGAAAGGTTAGACAAGACCCTAAAATTTCTAACCTTGAACTTGCTGAAAGGTTCACAAATATGCCTAGTAATGTTAGTAGATGGAGTGTACGATAATGCCTAAATAAGAAAGGGTTTGATTGCTATGTTGCTGCTCAAAAACCACTTTTGCATGTCTCAGATAGCCTAAAAAGATTAAAATGGTATAGAGAAAGACTTCACTGGTCTGTAGAAGACTGGGCCAAAGTCATTTTCAGCGATGAATCCAATTTTAAGGTGATAAATTGCAAGTCAATATTAATCATCAAGAGGCTGGCCGGTGAAATGTTCAAAGAGCATTTTTGTGTACCAAGGATACAAGGTGGAGGAGGATCAGTCTGAATATGGGGATACTTCTCCCATAAAGGACCAGGGTCATACAACATTTATAACGGCAGAATTAACCAATACAACTACAAAGAGATCCTCAAAAATAAACTTTTACCAACAGCCAGAGCTTTTTATGGAAGATGACAACAATGGATTTTTCAGCATGATGGCGCAACAGCTCGCACTGTGATCTGGAAAAACATTATGTTCATGCTTTGGCCAGTTTATTCTCCAGATTTCAATCTCATTGAGAAATTTGGGCTTTGATAGACAAGAGGTTGGTCAAAGAGAGCATAACCAGTATTGCACAATAACAGCAGGCCTTGGAAAAGCTTTGAAAAGAGAATTATGCATCAGACTAATTGAGTCTATGCCTAGACGTGTTCGTGCATGTGTGAAAGTTTGTGCATGTGTGAAAGTTCGTGGTGTGCATACAAAATACTAAAGTGCACCCTGGCTCTATATTTTTGCTCTGTTTTTTATTATTTTTTTTTAACAGTTGTATATATTTCTCATAAAAAAGTATTTAAAATTTTTTTTTTGAAAAAATTTTTTTTCCTATTTTGTTTATAATACCACTTAATAAAATTTAAAACAATTTAAACTGTTAGCTTTTTTGTTTGCTTTAAATTTTAAAAAAGTATTTAAAAAATCATATTAAAAATCAACTGACTCTATATTTATGCAACCCACTGTATGATCAATGTGAAATAATAGGCATTGTCTTTTAAAAAATTGAATTTTTAGATTTTGTTTTAAAAAATGGACAATTTAAAAACTATAATATCTTATTTATAAATAAAGAAAAAAACTGTTATGGTTTTTTTCAAAAAAAAAAAAAGTATTTTTTGAATAAAAATCAGTTAGCCCTTATATAAAAAACTCCATTATCTGCAATAGATCTCAATTTAGCTTTGACACTTATAATTATAAAAAATTCAAATCAAGTTCTTTTAGTTTTAATTTAATGTGATCAATCAAGAATCTCTTGAAGCTTGCTAACCTCCTTCATAAACCTTTTTACTTAAATGTCCACAAAAGTTCTTAATTGATTGTGCTTGAGGCATATTTGCTGGGTTGGATTCCTTATTAACATATTTGGCATATTTTTCCATCCGATTTAGAGATTCTTTAGAGTAACAAGAACTTGCTAAACCTGACCAAAATGAATAGTTAGAGTTAACATGATACTCGCGAATGAATGGAAGAAGTTGTTTTTCTAAACATTTAATAATATATTGATGTAATAATTTCTACAGCCTTGGAAGTAGATACAGTTATCCACATTAACAATTTTTTCAGAAATTTCTCTTCTCCTACACAGCAAACACTTTCTGGGGATGTTTCTTTGATGTGTAGTATCCAGTGCATAGTATCCAGATTTTCCAGAATTGTTGTCACCATTAAGAAGTGTTTTAGAATTATAGAGCTGGTTAACAAGTTTTATGCTTCTTTTATTTGCTTTTATTTATCATTTCTTAGTGTATCTTTTCATATTTTTTGTATTGAAAATTAACTTTTTTTTTTAATTGAAGATCAATTGTTGATTGACACCAAATTTAAAAACCAATTTTCACTGACTAACCACTTTTTGGTTATTGACAAGTCTTTTTAGTTTGTCTTTCTTATCTCTAATCCAGAATGTCAGATGACCAGAGTGCCTTTTATCAGAAAAAGAAACTAGTAGTTTTAAGTCTTTTTAAGTTATCATAGATTGTATTTTGAGCTATAGCTTCTTTTTCTAAATGGTTTTTGATTTCATTATTTTTTTAAATTTTTTATTCTAGGGATATTACAAAAACAATTTCAAGATGTTTTTGAAAAGATTCTTGTTTTGATGCATTTAATCACATTTTAAGTAAATGTGTTTTAAATGTTAAAATAAACATTTCATAGATTTTCCTTAAATATGCATCAAACCACATAATTGTTTAATAAACTAGAAAAACCAAATTAAAATTTGTCCAATAACTCATACATAATCCATTGTAACCTCCAAGTTTAGCTTTTATTTTAAGTATAACTTCCTATTTTAAATCTAACCTCATACCTTTCATTTGAACACATGCAAAAATTGTATGTTTGGTCTTTAATTTTATTTTTGTTAAAAGTTAAGGAAGTTTGATTGTTAAAATTGTTATTTGTTCTTTGTTAGTGGACTTTGCATTCTGAGGGAAAAAACTCAAAAAAGAAAAAAGGTAAAATAACAGAGAAAAAGAAAAGCGTCTCTGATCATGAAGAAGAAGATGGTGAAATTGCTGATGATGAGCCTGAAGATGGAGAAGGTGTCTTAAAAAGCAAATTTTGTTCATGTTTAAATTTATTATTGTAATGGAGTTAAAAATCTGCCTACAATAGTTTAATAGTTTATTTTATCAGTAATACAAAGCTCTTTTTAAGTTTTTTTCTTATATACTTGCTAACCTAAATATGCAAGGTCTAAGTTTAAATGTAACAAAAATGTCAAAATTCATTATTGAGGAGTTATTTAATATATTTAAAAAATGTCCAAAGTTATAAAAATGTACTTAAATTTTTTTTGTAATAATGTTTATTAGGCTTTTCCAGGTGCCATTTAAAGTAATTTAAGTTTACTACCCTTTATTCAAAAGTTAGGCTTTAATAAAAAAATCACTTTAAAAATTTTTGCTTAATATGTAATTCATAACAAAAAATAAACAATAATTTAGCATATATCAACAAGTACAACAAAATCTAACTAAATATTTTCATAAAATCTTTTTCTAACTTTAGAAATGTTATATCTGTGGTGCATTCTTGCAAAATTTTTTGTTATCAAAAAGTTTTAGATTTGAAATAGTTTCCATTTAGTAGAAAGTCATTTAAAACAGCTGTCCTTATAGGGAAACACCATGCCTATTGGTTGACTTTGTATAAAATAATAGTTAATTTCAAGTTAACTAGCTATCTACAGATTATTTTATTCAAGTATAAAACTTTACTAAGATTACTAATGTGTAAAAGAATTTACAAGGTTTGGTTTAAGGTCTATTTTGCCTAATTGGGAGAAAAAGTGTGTTTGTTGATTGGAAAGAGGCTAAGTAATCAAGTTAATTTGTAATTTTATATTCATTTAACAATAATTTGGATGTAGCATTTTTAGTTTCTTGCTACTTTAGTATCCAGTTCTTCATCTGATGATGGTTCTGATGAAGATCTTCCTGCATTTGATGATGGACTGGATGAAAACCTAATAGGAAATGAGGATGATAGATTAATGTTAGAACAAATGACTGAAAAGGAAAGAGAACAAGAACTATTTAACCGAATGGAAAAGCGTGAAGCAATGAAAACTAGACTTGAAATTGAACATAAATTACATACAGAGCGTAAAAGAGAACGCAAAAATAAAAAGGAAAAACACAAAGATACTCCATCAAGACTTAATGATAAAGTGACCTATTTCAATAGCATTGCTTCAAGAAAAGGAGAGAGAAAACGAAATTTGATAGAAGATAAAAAGCTTAAGGCAATGGATGAACTTAAACAGAAGCGAATTGAAAAAAGAGAAAAACTGGAAAACCGGAATAAGAAGGAACCATTGAATACAAAAGATGTTTATTCTGATGAAGATGATGAAGAAGAGGAATCAGAGAAAGTAGAAGCTGCAGATAGTGACAAAAGCTCTGTTGAGCTTGCTTCTGATGATGAGGAAGAAAAAGAAGAAGATAAACCTATCAGTTCTAGAGAACAACTTGAAAAAATAAGATTGTCACGTTTTAAACTTGAAAAGTAAGACTGTAAAGGTTATTTATTCTTTATATAAGCTGTGAATTTTTTTTTTTTCTGGATTTCTATTTTATGAAAGATTTATTTTTCCTTTTCTTCTAAAAATCTATTTAAAAGGTTTTACATTATTTAACAGCAAAAAACTTTGTCATTTGTTTTTATTTATCGTTTTATAACTAATAGTCAATTTTGTAAAGAGAAAACTTCCCTTCTGATTGTTACAAAGATCATAATAATTGATAATCATGCTTAAAATACTTTTTTTTTACTTTGCTACTTTTAGATGGGTTCACTTACCTTTTCTTCCACGTGTTGTAACAGGATGCTTTGTGCGCATGGGTATTGGAAACCATGATGGAAGATCTATTTATAGAGTAATACTTTAACTTTAATGCAGTCAAATACTTAATGTTATATACTAAATAGATTGCTTAAAAACTATTTCTTAAAGTTTTTTAAGATGTTTTGTTATTAAACCTATCTATCATATTATATTATAAACTTAGAGAAAACAAGATACAGAAAAAGTTTTTATTCAAATTGGTTTTGTTTGCTAAGAGTCATGAATTGAATAGTGCCTGGCTAAATATCTTAGCTTGACAGTACAAAAACTTTCTATTTTATTGGGCTTTGTCATTTTGTAATTGGAGTTACACTATGAGTATCTATAAGAAGTAATATATCTCTATAAAACATTTCCTTAACAGATGTCCTTATAAAATACTCTTAACTATTATAAAAAATGTTTTCATATCCCTTCAAAATGATCCATAATGGCTTTGGGACTAAGTTTTATAAAAGCCTAAAATTTTTACATCATAATGCTCTAATATTTAAGTATAAATTTCAAGCTGTCAGTAAGCCTACATTTTAATAATAAGATTTACAGTTTGTTTATAATTGATAACTAATGATGATGTATAGTAGTTAAGTTGTTAACTTTTCTATGCAATTAATTTTCATAGATTTTTTTTCATCAAAAATCTGGTTATTGGATTTTTTGAAAATCTAATTCTAGAAATTTAATTTCTAAAGAGCACTTCTCATTTGCATAGGTAACTGCCATAATCAGTTAAGAAATTACTTTTATCTTCTGAACAACTTATCATAAGAAAAGTTCAAATGTTAAACATACTAGTATTTGAATAATTATTTCTAAAAATAATTGTATTAAATTTTTGTTTTTATGTTTAAATAATCTTTCAATATTGTATTTTCAATTTTTCATAACAACCAGTTCTCATCATTCAATTATAGAAAAAATGTTCAAAGCATTCTTTTAAAACTTTTTGTGAACACCCAAATACATAGGTCAACTAAATTTCTCATTTTTTAAAATAAAAATCACATTAATTTATTTCTTTTTTTGTTTGTTTATTAAGTTCTAATTATTTTCTTCAAAATGAAAAATATTTTATTATATATACATGGGCGCCGGCAGAATTTTTTTAAAGGGGGGGGGGGGGGGGCAAAATAAAATTCAAAAGTGATATTTCAAAAACTACAAAAATGCATCAATTAATCAAGTCATTTTATTAAACCAGTGACAACAGAAAATTAAAGAAAATGTAAAACTAAAAACACAAGAGTTAAATCTAATGATTTATTCAGTAAATAGAAATTGTAGTCGTTTGCGTTCACTGCCAAACTTATTTACAATTAGTTCCATAAACTCAGATTTTCTGGAGCGTATTTTTTCACGATGCACGTGAAAAAATTTTGTGAACACCCAAATACATAGGTCAACTAAATTTCTCATTTTTTAAAATAAAAATCACATTAATTTATTTCTTTTTTTGTTTGTTTATTAAGTTCTAATTATTTTCTTCAAAATGAAAAATATTTTATTATATATACATGGGCGCCGGCAGAATTTTTTTAAAGGGGGGGGGGGGGGGGCAAAATAAAATTCAAAAGTGATATTTCAAAAACTACAAAAATGCATCAATTAATCAAGTCATTTTATTAAACCAGTGACAACAGAAAATTAAAGAAAATGTAAAACTAAAAACACAAGAGTTAAATCTAATGATTTATTCAGTAAATAGAAATTGTAGTCGTTTGCGTTCACTGCCAAACTTATTTACAATTAGTTCCATAAACTCAGATTTTCTGGAGCGTATTTTTTCACGATGCACGCTCAGCATGCAAAGCCCAGACAAACGCTCATAATGCTAATAATGCTAAATTATACCAAATAATGCTAAATTATATAATAATATAATGATTAGTTAAAAAACATTGATTTATTAAATACAAATTAAACATATTCCAAAAAATAAAATAAAAATTAAAATGCAGCTGGTTAATTCAAGTTAATCAAATTAAATATATATAATTATAATAATCAACATTTAGCTAGCAAAAAACACAAGGTAATAATATTATTAAAATGAGTATAACACAATAAATAGGAAAAAAATAAATAGAAATACAATACAAACAACAAACATTTTGCCAACAAACAAAAAAACAACAGCATAAAAAAGTAAATGAAACTCACACGTTAAAAAATAATTTAAAAAATTTGATCAGTGCATCCAATTCTTTCTTCGTTAGTTTGAAGTTTATTTGTTTGTGTAAGAACCTTGTCATTGTAATTCAATTTCTTTTTTATTATTATTATTTCCTTTATTTTCCTTTTTTTTCTTCCTCTCTTCCTTTTGTTTTCTATACTTCTCCTTTATCTATTGTTTTTTTCTATTTATTCCTTTTTTATTTTTCTCTGATCTATTTCTATCATATTTTTTTAAAAACTTTTATTCTAACATCTTTTTTTAAAAATATAAAAAATGCCTTTATAAAAAAGCTTCTGCCATTGTGGAAGTCATTGCATTCGATAGTAATATTTCATTTAAACTGTTGTCATTTACATTACGGTGAGTAAACTATAAATGAGTTAAATTGATAAGAAATCGAAATAAACAGTTAAAAGAAATTTTGTGAGTATCAAAATTTGCTATTTTGCTTTTCCAGGGGGGGGGGGCAACTGCCCCACCTTGCCCTAGCCTGCCGGCGCCCATGTATATATATTTGGTATTAGCAAGAAGGTTTCTGCTATAAAAATTGCTACAAACATTTTAATTATATATTTTGATATACCAGTACGCCTGTACACTGTACAAAATGTGCTGTAAAAAGGTGACTATCATGATCACATTGCACAGAAAAATACTTGACTTACTTGGTCAGTAAGTTGATTTATCTTAAGCCATTTAGCCCACTCAATTGTTTTGGAGTAAGGTAGTTTGTCTACCTAGATAACCTCAAACAAAATCTACTCTCAAGTTCCTGACAATTGCTTATAAAATCTGATTTTGCTTTCCACCATGACAATGACCCAAAGCACACTGCAAAAAGTGTGAAGCATTTGTTTCTTCTTTCTTTTTTAAAATATTTCCTTAAAGCAGAAAGTCTAAATTTTTTTAGAATTTGTTAAATATTTTTCACAAATATTTCAATCATTTTATTGATTATTCACATTTTTTATTTTAAAAAATCAAATTTTATAACAAATAACAATTATTAAATAACCATGAAATATGTTTTTATTTGAAAGATAAGCAGTCATTGAGGTTTATATATATATATATATATATATATATATATATATATATATATATATATATATATATATATATATATATATATATATAAACCTCAATGACTGCTCTTTCCGGCCTTATAGTAAACCTGAAAATGTTTTAAGCTATATTCATGCTGAATCCAACCATCCTCCTAACATTTTAAAGCAGATCCCGCATTCCATCGAGCTACGATTGTCTGCCAATTCATCTAGCGAACAAATCTTCAGAAATTCTTCTTATATGTACGAGGAAGCCTTAAAAAAATCAGGTTACGACCAAAAGCTTATATACATCCCCAATTTACAACCTGTTAACAACAAAAGTCGTAAGCAAAGAATTATCTGGTTCAATCCTCCTTACAGCAAAAATGTTTGCACAAATATAGGAAAGCAGTTTTTAAACCTGGTCAACAAACATTTCCCAGTAAACCACAAACTCCATAAGATTTTCAATAGAAATTACATTAAAGTGAGCTACAGCTGCATGCCGAACATAAAAGACATCATAAATTCCCACAACCAAAGCATTCTGCAAAAAAATCAGCAGCAAAAAAACCCCAACATTAGAGAAAAAACCTGTAATTGCATCGATAAAACTAAGTGTCCTTTACATCAAAATTGTCTTACAAAAAACATAGTCTACCAAGCCACCATCTCTTCCAGCAACCCAGTAATGAAAGAAAAAATATATTACGGCATCAGCGAAACACCTTTCAAACTAAGGTATGCAAACCACCAAAAATCCTTTAACATTGAAAAATATAAGAACGACACAGAACTATCGAAAGAAATATGGAAAATGAAAGAAGAAAATTTCACACCTATTGTTAAGTGGAAGATAATCAAACATTGAAAATCATACAACCCGGCCACAAAATGTTGCATGCTATGCCTGCATGAGAAGTACATGATTATTATGTTTAATGAAGGTACCTTATTGAATAAGAAGAACGAATTGGTTTCAAAATGCAGGCATAGAAATAAATTTCTTCTTTCGAAATTTGATACTGGTGACTAGGCCTATATTATTTCTTTCTTTTCTTTTCTTTTCTTTTCTTTTCTTTTCTTTTCTTTTCTTTATTTCTCTATTGCTTTCTTTCATTTCTTTACTTCTTTATTACTTTCTCTCTTTCTTTCTTTTCCTCCTCTTTTTCCTAATATGACGTCAGCACACGATACAGTAATTTTTGCAATTTGTAACGGTTTTTATAGATTTTTGATTTGTATTTCATGGCTGATGATTGCCGCTAGGCATGAAACTTTAAGTACCATACATAGTTGTTGTTTCTTTGTTATATATATATATATACATATATATATATATATATATATATATATATATATATATATATATATATATATATATATATATATATATATATATATATATATATATATATATATATATATATATATATATATATATATATATATATATATATATATATATATATATATTTATATATATATATTTATATATATATTTATATATATATATATATTTATATTTATATATTTATATATAATTTTTACAATGTTATTTAAAATAAAGTTTAATAGTGGTGAAATTTTTAGTTTAGTGCAAAATGTTCAATTAATGATTGAGCAAACAAAACCGTATAAAGCAAAATACACCCTTGTGTGTAGAAGGTTTTCTCTATGAATTACATTAGTCATCTTCAAGAAAATTGAAATAACCCTTTACAAAAGTGTATCCATTATATTTTGGCTACTTTAAAAAAGCAATCAATTTTAAAACTATATATACAGGGTGACCGGAAAGTTCTGTCAGTACTTTACAATCAATTTATTTTTAATGTAATATACATAAACTACTGAAATTACAGTAACAGATCAAGTAACATATGTAGTGTAAGTATACCAAGAATTATTCAAATCGGTCTCCTTTTTGGTCCATTGTCAATGATAATCGATGATGCCATGATTGTATGGCAGCACGAATTGTTTCCATAAGAACTTTTTCCTATGATGGATGAGTGGCCTCCGTCCTCTCCCGACCTGAATCCACTTGATTTTTGCGTGTGAGGTATTTTGGAGTCTAGGTCAATGCTAAACAACATCACAACTTGGCCTCCGTGAAACGAATGATGATCCGCCAATGGGAAAAATTTCCTATGGAAACAATTCGTGCTGCCATACAATCATGGCATCATCTATTATCATTGACAGTGGACCGAAAAGGAGACCAATTTGATAAGTTCTTGGTATACTTACACTACATATGTTACTTGATCTGTTACTGTAATTTCAGTAGTTTATGTATATTACATTAAAAATAAATTGATTGTGAAGTACTGACAGAACTTTCCGGTCACCCTGTATATTTGGCTGCATTATATATATTACATAAGTGACAAATTTCCTTTTTTAAATGTTTGATAGTTCTTCATTAACTTTTAGGTAGCTGAAGTCATTGGAGTAACAGAAACTCCCAAAGTTTACAACCTTGGAAGCACAAGAACTAATAAAGGTTTAAAAATTCGGTATAGAAATTGGTTAAAATATCTTTAAAAGGTTTTTTAGAATGATAATTATCTTGTGAATTCAAAAAAAGGAGTTCTTGAGAATTACTCTGGAAAAAATATATTTTGCCTGAATATTTAGTGAAAGTTTCCTTTTTCGAACATTTAATTAAATTTTAGTCATTTGAACTTCTTAGGTAAAAATGTGCTAAACGAAAAAAAAGCTTTTTAAAATTTTCTGTAAACTTCCCTTTGTGTTTTTTTTATGTTTTTCCTACACATTAGGACAGGACAAAATCCAGTTGCCTCAAACAGACCATAATAAAAAGAAGCTTTCTGATCTAATGATCAATAAAAAATTAATTTTACTATTCTGTATCATGTTTAGTGGTCACAACTTTCAAAAAACATGTTATAATCTTTTTCAGTAGAAGTAAATAATACTGAGTATGAACAATAAAATATACTTCTAATATTATTTATCTTTGGAAACAAAGGGTATTTAATGGAGTATTCAGATAAATTTAATGAAATCACTTATATATTAATCAATCAGATGAATATTTTGATTATTTATATAGAATAAAAACCTCCTTTTTTCGTTTTTTTTTTATTAATTTTTAATTTAAACTTTTTTTGTAATTCCCTTACTCAGAGAGAGCAATTTATCTTTAATTAGGAATTACCTGAATATCAAGTATGTTGTTTTCTAAAAACAATAAGTTTTTCAGCATCTTAAAACAATACGTATTTTTCATTTGAGAAATCTTCATTAAAAGATTGTTTTTTATTCTTGATGTGAGTCCTCTAAGATCAAAAGAGAAATTTAGCATTTTCAAGATTTTTGTAATGGATAATTTTAATTTCAATCTTTAGCCATGGTATGCAAGAAAGAGTGTTTCGTATGGAATATGTTTCTAATCAGCAATTTACAGAATCAGAATTTTTAAAATGGAAAGAAGAGGTACTCCTTTTAAAATTATGCTTTTAAGCTAAATTAAAGACAAAAATTGTATTTTAAAATCAATGACTAATAAGCAGAATTAAAGTGTTACAAAGAACATTATATATATATATATATATATATATATATATATATATATATATATATATATATATATATATATATATATATATATATATATATATATATGTATGTATGTATGTATGTATGTATGTATGTATGTATGTATGTATGTATGTATATATATATGTATATGTATGTGTATATATCTGTGTGTGTATTTTGTTTGGCTTTTTTATTAATAGCTTTATTTATATATAGATGTCTCTGGTTGAACTTCCTCTTCCTACCATTTCTCATGTTAAGCGTAAGTTTGAGGAAATATCAGAGTCAAAAGTTTATTCATTTAAAGAAGATGATATTGAAGCGGTAAATTCTTTTATTCCATAATGCACAAATTTTTTTAAGTTTTTAACAAATGTTTGTTAAAAAAATTTAATTTATTTTTTTTCCAGATGGTTAAAGAAAAGAACCGATTTAGAAAGAACCCTTTTAATTACGCTTCTACAAAAAATACTTTATTAAGAGAAAAGGTTGTTTTTTTTATTTTCTATATTTAATCTACCATTTAATGATTTGTTTAAAACTAACAAACTTCAAATAAATTTTGTTAAATAAGATTTCTTAAATTAATAAATTTTATTAAATAAGATTCTTGACACTTTGAAAATATAAGACTTGATAAGTTTGTTGGTTGTTTTGTTTACCTAAAGATTATTATGTTCAGTTGAAACCATCTTTAGCTTTTGATGGTTTGTTAAAGTTACTGTTGCTTTTTAGCAATTTAGTTTTTCTATGTATAAAATTGTTGCTTTTTAATGCTGCTAGATGCACAAATAATTGTTAATTTCTAAATCTGAAAGTGGAAAGAATGTTTGTTTGATGTGGAGGCAACTTTAACAATAAAATGCAGCATTAATATTCTTTAACAAAAAACAGTAAGTTTGTGCAATAATTACTCTTTTTAGGAGTTAGCTGAACAAGCTGGTAATATAGCAGAATTGGAAAAAGTTAAAGAGAAATTAGAAGAACTTGAGGAAAGAGCCCAAATGTTAGATAGAAAAAGATCTGGAGCCCTTAATAATGTCAGGTACTTTTATTTCTGTTAAAACAATAAAGAAACAAGTTCAACTTTTGTTTGTAGATTGCATCTTACATTGATTTGTAATTTTGGTGATTGATGTGTTGTTTAGTCAACATATCAATCAACATACTTACAACATATTTAGGAAATATTTTTGCACATAACATGTATTATTTGTACAAACAATACAAAAACCTGAGCTATTAATGCTCCATAAATTCTTTTTTTTTTGGTACAGTTGGCTTCAAACAAATGTCTGCCAGTAATAATCATCCAATAAAAACTTCTTTTTTTGTGGTAATCTTTAAAATGGGTTCCTATTCATTCACTCCATTAGGATTTCAATTTTTGTGTTTTATTGATTGCTTTGCTTGTTAAAATTTTTTAAATTTTCAGCTTCATTAATGAAAGAAATAGGAAAAAGAATATATATGATGCTGAAAGAGCTGTTGTGGTGAGTCATTGATAAAGTATTCCTTTATATTAGGTTGGGGAACACTGGCTTTTTTAAGAAAGAATTTCATTGTTTGTCAATACTATAGATAATTAGTGCTAATAATTCTATTTATTGTTTTAGGCAATTAAATTGATTTTTTTTAAGTTTATTTAAATATTGTTAATTAACATGATAATTTGTGCTTGCCAAAACATGAACATTTACTCTCTAAATTATTAAAATCTGACTGCATTTACAACATAAAATAGCATTTTTCTGAATTTTCTAAAACCACTTTTTTTAGAAAAGAACTATCCCTCTTTCCTAAAAAAAGATTTTTGTAAAGATTCTTTATATCAAAATTTTTCAATGAAACTTTTAGTTTAGATATTATCCTCAGACTTATCATCTGACCTTGCTAAATTATAAATTTGTCACCAATAAAAATCTAAGAAGTTGATCTAAAATACTTTACATTTAAAATTAATTAATTTCACTTGTAAAAGTTTTTAAAGTTAAGATAATTTTATGAGATAACTTCCTTTTTAAAAATGTTCTATTTTATACTAATTACAGAGTTTGTTACAAATATTATGACATAAAGTGGTTTGTTAAATGTAGTTTTTCCATTTTAACATATTTAATTACATTTATGTCTAAACAGCATAAAGTTGTGTAATATAAGTATAAATAGTTCTGTTAAAAATTACTTATTATTAAAATAATTTTTTTATGTAAACAAATATGATTAATTTCATAAAAACTTGATAGAAGCCCTTTAAAACTATGTGTGATGTGTTAGAAAAACTTGATAGAAGCCCTTTAAAACTATGTGTGATGTGTTAGAAAAACTTGATAGAAGCCCTTTAAAACTATGTGTGATGTGTTAGAAAAACTTGATAGAAGCCCTTTAAAACTATGTGTGATGTGTTAGAAAAACTTGATAGAAGCCCTTTAAAACTATGTGTGATGTGTTAGAAAAAATCTATTCTTAGATACATTTGTCAGTTTTTGAGAAATAAAAAAACTGAGAAAACATTTTTATCTTAAAAGTTTGCAGTATGACAAGATTTTATAACTAATTTTAAGATCTTTAAATATAGTGATCCTCTATTTTAAAACAGTTTAACCAACAACTAGTTAGACCAACAACAGTTAGACCAACAACTAATGTTTGAAACATGTTGTGCATATTCTTAGTACTCAAAGCTTTGATAAAGAAAACATTAAGAACATCAAGATAACTGTCATACAATGAACGATGAAGGAAAATTAAATGAGATGTGAATATTAAATTTCTTTACCTGCATGGACCTTGAAAGCATTAAAACTCTACTGTTGTCTGAATTTCAATAAAATTTTAAAAATTACTCCTACAACTTTTTTTGCTTAAATTAATCCAATCATTGAAGAAGAATTAGAAATCAAAACAACTGTAATCTCTATAAGATAAATTCTTGAAAGACAATAATGAGTTTTATTAAAAAACGAATGTAGTTTCAGAAATAATTACAATTAAAGTTTAGAAAATTTTCATGCATTCAAAATAAGTTTTTTAATTATCTTCGTTTTAACTTTTAGTATCTCCACTCGTAAAGTGCGGAGTAACCTTTTAAAGTGTATTCAAAAAGTTTTTATTACTTTTCTATACATATTTCAAAAGTTTTCAAATTCTTTTCCTGACACAAAAGCATTCACGAAATTTTAAATGCAACTTTATTATCATCAAAATTTTATTTTGAAATATTTTACTTTTGCTTTACTCTATGTAAACAGCAAGTTTCTAAAAATGTTTAATTAAAAATCTACTAAAAAACGACTTCGCAAATTATGATTTCACGAGACTTAAAATGTGAAAAAAATCCATCATCTTAACATTCTTTCATATATGGACCCCGATATGCAATAGGGAACCAACTAAGATTTCTTTTAAAGATGAGTTATTAATTGGAAAAAATGCTAATTATAAATATCTATAATAATATTCTACTTATAGTCACATTAGCAAGAGGCTGTGAATGAATTTGTTAATAATTTCATACTGCAAAACTGAAATATTTCTAACTAAGAATTTTTAAACGAGAACCAAAGTCACTTGGTTCTATATTGCAGAACAAGACTTATTTGGTTCTGTGTTGCATATCTCCAGTAGGTATTGTCATGTGTATTACCCATAATAGCTATTATTATTATTACGCAAATAATTTATTTGCGTAAAAATAATTTAATGCGTATTACCTATAATAATTATTATAGGTTATACGCGGAAAAACAAAAAGAATAATCTTCAGACAAGTTTCATTACAACATGTGTTAAAGAACAGTCAAAACGACGAACCTTGCACACTCTAGTGCGAAACTCTCAAAAACGACAGTTCAGGGCAATATTTTGTTTATAAAATATAAATTTGTAGAGAAATGTTTGTTAATATCTTGAATGCTTCAACAAAACGTATAAATACTGCCCTTTACAAAACAAAGAACTTGAAAGTGTGTGATCAACGAGGTACAGGTGGTGGACACAATAAAATATCAGAACATCAAAAAAATTGTTTCATCAATCACATAAAAAAAAAAAGATACTTGTCACAAATGTGATACATTTAAAACAAATGTGATACATTTAAAACAAAAATAGGCTGTCTTCTAGAGGGTGGCGAAAAGAACATGATAATTTTAGAAAGAGACAAACATCAAAGACAAGCTGAGCAAGCTAGGACTGATTGAAGCTGAACACGCTGGGGAAAACATGAATTTAGATTTAAAGAAAGCAAAGAAAAAAACCGAAACTTTAATTTTTGATATGGAGAAAACACTACCGTTACGTCGCCTATTAACTATTATTATATTTTATAAAAGACAGCTATGGTTGTATAACTGTGGCATTAATGCAGGAAAACAAAAAAATCTGGATTGAAGGTGAGGCAGGCCGTGGTGCCCAAGAGGTTGACTCCTGCTTAAGAAAATATATCGAAAACAATATATCTAATGAGGTTGAAAATATTATTCTTTGGAGCGATTCTTGTGGCGGACAAAATAGGAATATAAAAATAACCCTCTTACTCAAGTCCATTTTAGACGTGTCAGTGATTTTGGGGACGTTGAATATAAAATTAAAAAGCAAAATAAAATCTTTTCTCCTGAAGATTACATCCAAAATATGAAAGGTTGCAGGAAGAAACGTCCCATTGTAGTTTATAGAATGAAAAAAGAAGATTTTGTTAGGAACTCAAATATTTAAAAAGTTATTTGCACTTATTTTCCTGCGGTAGATCACGTGTTTTATAATAATTTAATATCAGATTTAACAGTTGAAGAGGACATAGACGGCTACAATGGCGAAATAGATTTTGAACTTGAAGACAATAGTTAAAAAACATACCTTTGTCCACCACAAGAATCACTCCAAAGAATATTATTTAAAATTTTTCATTCTAGTGTCTTGACTTCATATTTGGATAATGCAAAAAAGAATCAATACTCACCCTGAGTGCTTACAATAAACTTTATGACTTCTTTGTTTGAAATACTTAATCATTGTGAATGTGAAATAAAAATTTTTATACTGTTGTTTTATTTTTCGTAGCAAATAATTACGTCTAGTTTTAAAATTGTTTTTCTTAATTATCTCGAAATATTGTAAATGTTGTTTGGTTCCCTATTTCATAACGGGGCCCATATCATCTTTAGTGAATGTCATAAAATTTAGATCATTATTGCTCAGATAACTTTAACATTACAGAAATTTAAATTCATTGATGCAAAAAAATTTCTTATTTACATAACGAATTATCTCTACAACGTTTTAAACAAGTGGAGCAGGTTTTTGCATCGTAAGGATATTTCTAAAAAATATTTCCAGCAAGGTTAATATGATATGTTGTTTTATTTAACACTATTAAAGATGTGTTTTTTTTAACAGGAAGAAGGTAAGTTAAAGAAAAACGATACTGATAATCCATTTACGCGAAGGAAGACTTTGCCGTTTATGATAATGAAAAAGGTTTGTCAAGCCTTTTATAAAAATACTTTTACCTTAGAAGTTTCACATTTTTATTATAGTTAATTGAATGCTTATCGATTAAAGCATACAGTTATTGCTAGTTAATAGTTTGTTACGCCTTTAAGTTGATATGTTTTGGTTTTGATTATACACATGTCGATCTGTATGATACACGTTAATTTTTATGATTTTATAAAATATTTGTTTACAACAGGCTGTTGCAGGTGGCGCGTCTCCTGGAGAAAAGGTTTTCTTAGTTTTAAACGTCATTTTTAGATTTCTCTCTAATCAGTTGGACTTTAACCTGATCATTAACGCGCGATTATTATTTGTTACTTAAATTTTTTTTAACAGAAAGATGACAAAGAAGATTGTGACACTACAAAACCTCTTTCTATGGTATATTTTTAAGAAATTCGGAGGGTTTTTAGTAGTGATTCTTAGAGAGAATTTTTGAAATGAATGCAAAATTAATTTTTGTTTAATTTTAGCATAATCTTGAAACGGATATTTTGAAAGAAAAGGTAATTTTTGTAGTATGCTCTGTAGAATGCTCTGTTGTACGTTAAATGTTTATAACACCGAAGTTTTTCGTACTGATTTCGGTGCAATCAGATCAAGTAGTTGACCTTCTTTTTCCAGACACTCGAGTCGCTTCTGTTCGCACCTAACATAAATAAAGTATCTTCTCGGTCTTCACAAGAAGACGAAGATCCTGATATGTTTTCTGCACATGATTTTGACGTGCAAATTGATCTTCCAATACCAGGTAAGAGTTGCTTGTTTGTTTTTTTTACGATCAATCAAGTATTAAAAAATTTTTAAACTTAAAAGCTTGTAAAGTATTAGAAAACTTATGAAAATTTAAGTCCGTGAAAGAAAGTTATAGTTTAGACTGCGTCAATTGTTTCTTGTAAGAACAGTTTTTTTTTTGTTTTTTTGCTGTTTTAGCATCACGTGTTATGTCCTTAACTCCAAAACCGGCTACTTTGCAACGTGAAAACTTCTCCAGAAAGTCACTTAATCTTGACGAATATAAAAAGCGTAAAGGACTTATGTAAACCGAAGCCATTTCCACGTACTTGAAAAAGAGGTAATACGATGTGTACCACAAAAGTTAATAAGTGGAGTTTGACTTCCTGGCTTCGAATCAAAAATAGCTTTCATTTTGGTGAACTAGCTTTTCCACTAAAAAAAACTGATTTTAAGGCGGCTCTTAAACACAAGATTAAAACTTGTATATTTATAGAAAAAAAACCTTTAACAAATTAGGTATGCGTTAATTACAAAAGATTTCTACGCTTGCTTGCTTTCTCATTTTACAATGACTCGTTTCGATTTCAATAGAATAAATTAACAAGGATTACGTTATCTCAGATGAAAACTGGGTTCCATTTTATGGTAATTTACTCAATAGAAACTGAAAAGAAGGTTTACAAATAATAAACATCTTATAATAAAAATAAATTTCTTAATAGCTTTAAACCTGAATTATGACATTGTTTTGAAAAAGTATCGCACAGGTATCTGTGACTTTAGGACTTGAAAAAAAGGTTGATAATGAGAAGAGTGCAACTTGCTTTGAAGAAGATAAAATGGAAAACATGAAAATTAAAATAAACCTGTTTCGTGAGACTGCATTGTAAATAAATATCGGCGACGCCCCTATGTTAACGTTCTCAAAGTAATATTTATTTAGTAAAAGGGAAATGCAATCGTTACATTTTAGCATAAATAAGTTCGTTATCATATTGGTGCAACACTGGAACTATATCAGACTCGCTGTGAGGAATGAGAAGAAAGATCTTATGAAATGAAGAAAATAAATATTTTATGAAATGCGTTTTAAAATAAACTAAAAATAGTTCTTTCACATTTTAAAATTTTTTAAATAATGCTTGTAAAACTTTGAATTTGTTGGTAAACGATAAAATTATAACCTCGTTGTTTATGAAGTTAAATTTAAATTTTTCCTTGAAATTAAATCCTTCTAGCCTCATATTTTTAAATCACTTTAAAAGTGTTTTGTTGGCATTTCGATATGTGAAACCGAATTATGTTTGAAAAAACTTTAAATTAACAAAATGTTGCAAAAGTTTACTGATTCTGCAACCTTTAATAAAAGTTTTCCTAAACCCTTTTATCTTGAAAAAACCCTCATAAATTTTTATCTCAGAAAACCCTTTTTTTTTTTCTTAGAAAACCTTTATGAACTTTTATTGAAGAATTGATCAGTTTTCATTTACTATTTGAAAATGTATTTACTTTTTATTTATGGGATCATTCTTATAAGCTGATTATATACTTAAAGCAGTAAGGTCTTAGATTAAACTTTATGAAAACTCCACAACCTTATGCAGCGGATCACCAAGATTAGGGAATCGTACATATCAAGATTAGGAATGCTAGAGAATGTAATATAAAGGGAAAATCTACTATATAAACCTTCCCTTCCATACAGTAAGATTAAAACTCTCAGACTGATTTTCCTCGAATCGCCTCGTCCTTAAATATAAATTGTATCAAAGAATCAGTTTATAAAGTTAGTAAACGAAACAAAGTTTTAAAAATAACAGACATTTACATCATCACAAACTTGATTTTAATGTGGTAAGTGCAGAAAAACCAGAAACGACCTGGTTTTTTCTTTTTATTTGTTCAAAACTTGATTGAAGAACCCGCTACAAGGAAACAATCCTAAAATGTATGATTTTTTAAATGTGTGATGATTCTTTTAAGCTGTGCCAACTAAAAAAAAAAATTTCTTTTTAAAGAAAGAAAAAAAAAAAAAGGGTGACCAGCTACTTTAAACGATGGGTTTCAATCTAGAGATAAAGCAATCGAGTTACTAGCCCATACCAAACTAGTTATTACTTTACTTTACTTTAAAGTCTTTGAGCCTAAACATATGTAGCCTCTCTATGTATATTCATATTATTTTTAATTGTTATTTTTATTTATACTTTTTAATGTGCTGTTTTATAATTTAAATTACTTAGGCTCATTAGAAAGTGAACTATTTTAGTTAACTAAAAAATGATAAATTTATTTGATAATATAATCATATTATCAATAAATTAATCCTTTTTCAGTGCTTGATGAGTACTTAAAAATTTGTTCTTCGCATACTTCACCGCAAACGATTGTTTCTGTTTTCCATTTAACCCCGAGATTTCCGGGGATTTCCGGAGACTTCCCGGGGAAAAATTTCTCAATCCCGAAATCCCGGGATTGAGAAATTTTTCCCCAGGATGAACGAAGTCACTCGACGTTCGTTTGTTTATATTTTGTATGTATTCGTTTCGTTTACTCAAACGATTTCGAAAACTGATATTTTTGGAAGCAAATTTGAAAGCTGATAGAAATTTTAAACCACTTTGAAACACGCCATTTTCGAACTTATATAACTTTTTATGATTTAGAAAACCGCGAAAATATACTTTATTCGATTTTGAAAATCGTCTGATTAAATTTTATGCAACTTTTAAAAATTTTGAAACACGTTTACACACAACTTTTAGCGCCGTCGAAACTTCGTAGTAAAACGTCGCCGTTGAAGCTTTTTAGTAAGACTTAGCAACATAAAAGAAGATTAAGCAACACAAGACCATATTGACCTTGACTTGTACAAGCTTGTATCAATCAAGACCAACTTTGCAAAACCGCATTTTAATTTAGACTTTTCTTGTTGATGATTTTTAACAAGACTTGTGTGGTAAAAATGTGTTCATTTAGAAGTTAAGAGAAATAGTTGCAAGATATCTAAAATAAGCTCGAATGCTTAACCTTCCGTCTACCAGACAGGTCCACTGGACCCGATTGCAATATTCAGTTCAATATTTTTTACCTTAAATATGTATTGAAAGTTTTAAGGCTTCCTGAATTTTTCTCTTATGGACCTTTTTATATAATTAGTTGATGTTTTTGAATATTCAGTGTTTTTTTGAATACAGAGTGTGAGGAGGGAAGATGAAGAAAATTGTAAACATTATCTTTAAGTTTTACTCGACTCAAACACGCTACATTCGAACGAGGAAAAGAGTGAGTCAACCAAAAAAACACCAGGTGGACACACACGTCTTATAACATGAAAAATGAATAAGTCACACCATAAATGATTAAAACTGTTTCGCAAACACGACTTAAAAAACACAATGATATGATTTTAATTAGTAAAGTTCTAGAAAGTTCTGTAGCCACTCTGATATAAAGACTAATAAAAAGAAAACTAGCAAAACTTGTTTTAAAGAATACCATGACTCAGAAGTTGAAACTAAAGTACTGAACGAACTTGAAGAAAAAAGAAATCTATTGTCTGGACGAGAATTCAAAATAACACCTGCGGACAGATAGAAAAGGAACGGTTGAGAAAATCTTTTAGATTTTTTTTACGTTTTCTTTTGGGGGAGATTTTTTAGTAGATTTTCTTGAGACCTCTCTTTAGAGAAAAATTTTAAAACACTTCATCAAAATTTTCGGAAAATTTTGATGAAGTGTTTTAAAGAGAATTTTTGAAGATGTATTAAGAAAGAGTTATGAAAGATTTTAAAAAGAATTTTAAGAGAAAGAAAAAGTTTTATGAGATTTTAAGAGATTATATGAGAAAAGAATTTAAAAGAATTTCAAGAGATTTTAAAAGAGGATTTTATGAGAAAAGGATTTTTGAAGATTTAAAGAGAATTTAATGAAAAGAATTTATGAACAATTTAAAGAGGAACTTATGAGAAGGATTTGGTAAGGAAATGTAACTCTCAATTTGTGTTATTATAAGTATTAATGTATTGTTACTTGTATGAGCTAATATTAAGAGAATATATATATTGATGAGAAATAATTGGGAATATTGATTAAGAAAAATAAGTAAGAGAAGAAAAATCAATCGTAAGTATTTTTACTTTTGTTTGCATTTTGATTAAGGCAATATTATCACTATAAATATTATTGTTATTAATATTTTTATTATTACTTTATTTGAGTTAACAACTTTTATTAAAAAGTCTGATGCTCCTATCGCGCTTTTACCACACCTGCGTTACACACTGACAGTCCTACCTCACATTCTATCACTCTCTATATTTGCGCTACCATTACACTTACATAGAACCAACCACCTTTGTCACATTTAATAAACACATCCTTAACATAATTAAATAAAATCCACCGCCCTCACAATAGCATCATTTACCAAGCGGATCCAATGAACCCTTATTTAAAATATATATCTTCAGAGTTTATAGACACTAATGCAAGCTACGTATATATTTATTTACCATACAAATTATTAGGACACGTGTCTGTATAATGAAAAAAAAGTGGTAGTGAAATAGTAATACTGATCTTTTGTATGTGCAACATATTACACTTTTTGGTTCAGAGTTAGCAGTCAACTTGCGTTGATAATTTGTGAACTTTTGTTAGTGAATAAACTTTAGAAATGTTTCTAAATGATTTTTATTATTTTTATTGATATATTCGTCATATTTTAGAATAATGTTGAAGAAAAAATGAATCAAAAGGAATTGGCAATTGAAGAAATGAGTGACTTAGAATGCATCAGAGATGATAAAGATAGGAAACCAACTGATGAGGAGAAATAGATGATATTGAAATACACAACGAAAAAACGAACACAGATTTAGATTCTGACGATGAAAATATAGAAATAACAAGTGCTGAAACCTTTTTATCAAATAATAATGAACACAAGTGAGGAAATATCGAATTCTGAGGAGGTTGTTAGACCACAATGAAAGAGCATTCAACATAATATTTTGCGAGAAAAAGCATGACCCACAAGATTTGTAAGTCGTGAAGTAGATTCCATATTATCATCTTTTTTGATTTTCTAAAAGCACTTTTGAAAATTATTATAAAATGGATAAATGTAGATGGCAGTCTATTTTTTTAAGGTAAAATGATAACAATCGGAAATTAGTATCGCGGAAATAAAATTTTCAATGATGTTATGAGTCGTAGCTTATTTATAAATATATCATGCGTTATCCGATTTGATAATACTGCTGCAAGACGTATAAAAAGATTGAATGATTAATTAGAACATGTATAAGAAGTTTTTTGATTTGTTGAATCTTAGCTTACAAGATGATGTCCCAACTGGTCTATGACAGTTGATGAACAATCAGTTGCATTTCGAGGAAAATGTCCTTTTAGACAATATATGCCAAGTAAGCCAGGCAAATAAGGTTTTGTGCTATTTATGACAGCGTCACATCTTACGCACGGAAATTAGGGGTGTAAAAAAGGAAATAAAAAGGAAAATAGAAGGTAAAAATGTTGTTAAATGATTGCATGTTTTTTTTTTATAAGCATATGAAATTTTTTAAACAGGCTCGGGTATGCTTAAGCAAAAAGTTAAAAGAGGCTCAAAAACATGCTTAAGCTTAAGCATATTTCTAATAAATATGCTTATTTCAATACTTTCTTAAAGTGTGCGCATTACTAAAGGTTAATGGTTATAAGAAAAAAAAAAGTTGACTTATGCTCTGTATTTGCTTTGGTTTTAATGTAACTGAATTAATGTTATAGTATAGTAATAAAAAATAAAACATGGATACTATATACAAATGTTATCAATGAAATCAAAGATATGAACTTCGCATTCCCTCTCGTGCGGACCAATAAAGGTGTCATCTGGAAGAATTTCGTTGGCACTTTCATTTATAGCATCATCTTCCTCCGCCGGTTGAATATCACCCTGATTTCCTATGGGTTGATCACTGCCAGGATCAATGATGGATGGTGGGGGCACATTGTAACTATCAAGGCCCTCTGGTTTAACAAGCGAATCTTCTGAGCCATCAGAAGTCATTAAACACCCATTCGTCGTCCAACATTTCTTCCTTTGCCTGTCATACTTTGAAGTGTTTAAAGCTTTCCATGCTTCCCCTGCCCAATGTGTAATCAAAATTCGTCTCTCTTTTGCAGTGTAGGGCATTTCATTACTGAACCATCTATCAGAATGATTATCTCTATCGAGCCATTTTTGATGTTCAATGGCAATAAGTCTTTTCAGAGTGGGAGCATATCCTGTGTCAACTGGTTGCCAAAGGTCAGTGGCACTTGATAGATCATACCGGAGAAATCCTTTAGCAGCAGCCACAGCATCTTTAAAATCCTCCTGCATCTGTCCCTTACAATTGTCCAGCAAAAGAACAAATTTATCAAGCTTTTGTTCTTTTACAAATGGAAGAAGTGTTTTATCACACCAGTGCTTACAAACGTTTTGGTCTAACCAAGCATTTTTTTGGAAGTAAACGTGAATATCTTTGAGTTTTTGGAAGTAAACGTAAATATCGTCTTTTGAAATGCGTTTTCCTTGACCTCTAAAAATGATGGCTAGCTTTGGTTGCTCTCCTTCTGGCCGAAACATAATTTGAAGGGAACATTGCCTTTTTTGCAATCCTGAGCCGGGTTGTGAGATCCATGTATTATGTGTTGCACCTTGACCCTTGGGTACATACTTGTAAGTTTTTCTACCATGAACAACAAAGGGAAGCGGGCTCTGGTCAACATTGAGCCTTTGTACAGGTTGGTACCGTCCCCATTTTTTGTCGTAACTTGGATCTTTAGAACCTGTTCTGATACACTTTTCTCTGTATGTCGCATGCCATTTCTGTAATAATGGTTCCATTTCTTTCTTATGTTTCCTTTTGTTTCTTTGTTTCGATCTCATTTTTATCTCTTTTTTTTTGTAAAAATTGAACTATAACATGAAGTTTTATTTCCACGTTTGGATCAATGTTTAATTGTATATTTCTAGCTTTACTCCAAAGCCAGGAAAAGTTAACAATATGACCTTTCGATCTGGCTTGTAAAAATTCTTTGTAAATAACTTCGTATAGTTCAAGATATTTGTGGAATGTCTTCCCTTCAGAAACAGTCTGCGATAGGATGATTCGGCATCTTTAACAATAGTTTCTTTTTTTTTAAGTCATCGCGAAATCTAACTTTGTGTTACACCAAACGACTCTGCTATAGTTTCTTGATTTGCCTCATAACCATAGGCGTTAATTGCTTCTGCTTTAAAGGTAGCAGTATACTGGTGGCGTTTCTTACCAGCTAGTTTGCGAGACTCTTAACTTTTTTTCATTGCACTAACAACTTTGTTGACTATGGTATTGAGCACATCTTTCACTGCTAGAGTGATAAGTTCTTCGTTACTTTGAAGAACTTGTGGTTGTAAATGTTTACAATCTTGTTTGTTAATTCCGTCAATAACTTTAACATGAAATGCTAGTCGTTGTTGGCTTTTAAATAATTTTTTGCAATGTTTTCATTCAACACTAGTTTCAACAGCTTCTAACGGCAATCGGATATCACTCATTTCTCCTCTGTGCATAACATTTTTTGTGAAACCAAACGCTACCAATGTTGGCTGCTTTCTCTTTATTCTCTTTGACATTATTATTACTATTTTATCAGTATCTGAAAATAAAACTTAGAGATAAAATAAACATTTTAAATATGGTATTAAATAAACTACACATTAAAAGCGAGAGAGATAAAAACAAAAGAAAGGAATAAAACACTTCAGAGCGACTTCTAAACTTTATGTTTTTATGTTCAAGTATTGAGGTTTAGGTTTTGCAACACAATGGCTTCATTACTTCATAAAGTCGTTGCATTGCAAAACATAAACTTCGATTTTTGTTGTTTTTGTTGGTTTAAATTTAGAAAAATATATATTTAAAATTTTTGATTAAATAAAACTTAAATTTTTAAAATAATTTATCGAGGCTCAGGAATATGCTTACATATGCTTATTTTTATTACAAATCTGAGCCTCCATTTTCTTATACTCAGGTGATTTAAGGCTAGTCTAAATTTTTATGGTAGTTCGTCCTATCTTCTATAACTTCTTTTTAAAAAAAACTGTTTTTGAAAAGTTGTTGTCTAAGCTGAATAATACTTAGCTAAAGTTGGGCTAAGTTGAAAAAAATATTATTGACAAAAATATGGTGGAAGACGCATATTGTCCTTAAGGTGAGTGATTAAGGTGAGTGATTCCACTCATCCGTTTAGCTACGGGAACGGGAAAGGGATGGGAAAATTAATCACGTGAGCATGCGCAGTTTGTAATTTGATTTTCCCGCAGGTTAGTTTTTCCCATCATATCTGTCTCGGGAAAAGGTTAATCTCAAATCAACTTTTTCCCGTAAATAAGCAAATAGCGAAACGAGCAGCCAATCACCTTGCTAGAATTTTCGAAAATTAAAAACAAAAAAGTGCAAAAGTTTCCAAGAATTTTTCCATTTTCGTAATTTTGTCATAAAGCTTTAATTTCGTAATTTTGTCAAAAACATTTATTTTCCTATAACTATGTATGTAATTACTTAAAGCTATTTACGCGTATATTTTTATTTTCCTACTATGAAGCAAAATGGAAATCATTAAGATATTTAGTTACTCACAATTACAACTTTGTTAGTTTTACTGCTAATTTTAAATTGTATAAATACCCGAATAAAATGTTAAAATATTAAACTTTGAAGTGAACTGTCCGATTTACGATATTATTATAAATTTAATTTAATAATGAATGAACTAAATGTGGATTTTTCAAAAATACAAAATGTTCCAACAAACTTGGAGGCTCATTTAATAGAAGAAGTGAGAAAATTTCCATGTTTATGGGACACAACAACTCGCGCATATAAGGAAATACCTTTAAAAGTTGAAGCATGGAGGCAGATATCTACTTTATTAAAAATAGAAGGTAGCTATTTATTTTTCCTAGTAAATTTAAACAAAAATTTCTAAATAATAAAATGACGTAACCTATTTTACATAACGTAACCTATTTTTTTTTTTTTTTCTTTTTGTGTGTAGAAAAAACTTTGACTTCAGCATGGACGAAATTGAGAGAAAATTTTCGTAGATGCTTGAATCGTCAAAAAAAGGCTACCATGTCTGGAGCTGGTGGGGAACAATTACCATCATGCCAATTCTTCACAGAATTAATGTTTTTGAAAGATGTCATTGGGGTAAAATCGACTAGTTCAAACATAAAATGCGATATTTTTGCAACACAACATTTAGTTGAACACAGAGGACTTGAAAATATAGACAATTCCATTAGAGCATCAAGTTCAAGAGATAATTTGACTTAAGCAACATACTTCTGCATGATATCGTTTTTTTTTTGGTGATCGTCTGAACATTACTTTATATATAGCGATCATCAGATGTTATAAACCGTAAAAAAAACGTAACGACAAAAATATACGAAAAAAGTGCTACGGAGTGTCTGCTATGATGGCATTAAAGTTCTTTATTAAAAATTTATTTTCATGGCGGCACTTTGATGTTAGTTCGCTTCGTTTATTGAGCAAGTCTAGTTCCGAAGTAATAATGTGGTACTTTTCGGTCCAATGATATATTAAGAATAACTAGATGTCTAACTGCCGTAAATCGGTATAAGAAAAAATGAAGCAAAAATCGGCCATTATGGGGGGCAAAATCTTTACGCTATTAATCAAAACAAAACAAATACGAAGCTTTTGAATCAAAAGCTTCGTATTTGTTTTGTTTTGATAAATTATGGGGGCTTTTTTCAGAATCGTCAAGAAGTCTTTCTATTTTCTTGTTCTTTAAGAACATTGAGCACTTTCTATTTTCTATGTTCTGTTCTGAACATTGAGCACTAATTTTATAAAATACACTAACACAGTTTACATCCAATTTAAAAAATCTTTTGCAATTAATAACTATTCAAGATTTGATTAATAATTAATGTGGTTTGTTATAAATCATTATATTATATACTAACTCATAATATGCTATGAACTCATGATATATACTCAAAAAATTAGAAAACTTTCTTGTCGGACTTTTTTAGTCACCGCTTTATTATAAACGTTTAGAAAAATCCCGCGGGATCTGAACGGCACAATTTTACGTCACCCTCAGATAAACGGAACAAACCCGAAATTTACGGAGACTGGCCTTAAACTACATGAGTACTGAAATAGCTAACAAAAAAAAACCTGAGTTCGGTGTAGGAGAAAGATTTTCTTTATCTTTTGATGAATGGACATCACTGCGTAACCGTTGCTACATGAATATCATTTTACATGCACGAAATTGTCAGTTCTGGTGCTTAGGCTTAATTCGTATAACGGAATCAATGTCTGCAGATAAGTGTATTGAGCTATTAGAACAAAGGCTTGCACAAAAAGGACTTGATTTGAGAAAAGATATTGTTGGTATTATGAATGACGGAGCAAATGTAATGAAAAAATTTAGGAGAATATTACCTGTAAATCAACAGTCATGTTTTGCTCATGGTGTGCAACTGGCCGTTATTGAAGTACTATATCAAAAGCAGGATATAGAAAGAGAAATAGGTCAACGATAAATTGGTTGATAATTGGCACCGAGGAAACCAATATGATGTTACTGAGGTAAATTGTGGTCCAGTGATCAAAAAGGTACAAAAGGTTATAGTAATGTTCAGACGATCACCAAAAAAAAAACGATATCATGCAGAAGTATGTTGCGGCTGAATTTGCGAAACAAATAGCTCTAATTAAAGACTGCAAGACAAAATGGAACAGTCTTTTGTCAATTCTTCAACGCGTCTATTTATTAAAAAATTGTATACAAAAGGCATTAATAGACATAAGTCTACCGGAAGGTGAATCTTTAGCTTTATCTTATATTAAGATTAAAACTGTATCTACTATAATTAATGCGCTAGTCCTAGCAAAAGCAACAGTTGAGGCCCTTTGCCGTCGGGATGCTAATTTGTTTACAGACGATGTTGCCATAACTTTTATGTTAAAAAAACTTAAAGATGCTAAAAACGTTATAAGTCAAAAGTTGCATTCATCTCTCGTTCTTCAAATGCAACAAAGGCGTACCAATGTAAGTGGGATCCTTCAGTATCTGCACAATGGTAGAACCAACATTCAGTCCGAATTTGAAATGTCGTAAATTAATAGTCGAGTTACTTGAAAGACTAGACGCTACAAATCCAGCTACATCATTAACAGCTTATGAGTCTGTATCAGAATTTGAACTTTCTGTTTCAAATGAGGTACTACTCGAAATTGTTTCTGATTCTTCTGACTCTTCATCTGAATCTATTTCTTTTGCTCTTAAAAAGAGCAAAAGAATAATAGACGAACTTAATAAAGCTATAAATAAAACACATTTGCCCAGCATACCAACTCGATGTGAGACGTTATCGATGAAAATTCAAAAGGAAATGGTGTTGTTCGAAAATGGAGGAATACGTGGTGATTTTTTGCAAAGAGCTTATATTTTTTTAATGACTATTAAACCTACCAGTGTGGAATCAGAACGTGCTTTTTCTGCAAAATTTTTTCCGAACTTTTTGCAACAACAATAAGAAATTGTCTGGGTGATGAAACTTTGGATGTGCTCTGCTTCCTCAAAACGTAATTTAAAAATAATCAAAAATAAATACATATGTATATTATATCTACAAAACCAACGAACTCTTTATAATTTAATAATTAGTTATGTATAATATTAACAAACCAAAGAATTTTATTGTAATTTAATAAATAGTTTTTTCTAAACATACTTTAAATGTCTTATTAATTTCCTTAAAATTTTTCTAAAATAATGTTAAAATCTTTCAAGAACAGGTATTTCAAAATCCAGGGAATAGGTAAATGTAATCCCGAAATCCGGAAATTTAAATATAGCACGGGACTACAAACCCTAAACAAAACTCAAAAAAGAGGAAAAATTTAAAAAAATCAACCAATTAGTTTATAGAAAGTTTCTATAAAGACGACAAAAATATACGATGCCAGGAATAAATGAATTTAAGTAAAAGCGTCTAATGTTCATTAGTAGAAGCGTCTGATATTCATTAGCAAAAACCTTTTTTTTTAAATCAAGCTAAAAAGAGCTATCTCAATTAGAGTTTTCAACCTACTGGCAAAAGTATGAATTTTTAAATTTATAGCCAAACATCCAAACATCCTGTTTGTATTAGGAGGCTAATCAAGAGCTTACTTGATTAGCTTCCTAATACAAACTGTGTAGTTAAACAACAAGAATCAAAATATTCTTGATTCTGTTGTGTCTATCATTATTGTTGTATAGGTTTAGTTGACAGTAAGTACGTTGGTGACAATAACTTGGTGGTAAAAGTAGGTACATGGTCTCAGCCCATCTTTCAAGCGGCCAACCTTTGATATGTGTGAACTGCATGACATTCATATTTTATGTACATATGAAATTACAATAGATACAGCCATATAAAGTAAAAATGAACAAAAAATATGAAATTATGCGACAATTTCAAGCAAAATATTTTTAATGTTTAAAATCTGATCCAATTGTTTTTATATATTCTAATTTCTTAAATTTAGTAAAACAAAAATTAAGCAATTTGATGTGATTTTAAGGAGTCGATGGGTTTACGGTTTTTTCAATCAATTTCTTACAAAAAAAAAACGAAAAAAAAACAAAAAAACGTTAGGATAAAGAATTTTAAATCGTAAAAAAAATTAATGACAAATCAAGTAACAAAAATTTCAAATCATAAACAAATCTGTTTGTATACATACACATACATACATACATACATACATACATACATACATACATACATACATACATACATACATACATACATACATACATACATACATACATACATACATACATACATACATACATACATACATACATACATACATACATACATACATACATACATACATACATACATACATACATACATACATACATACATACATACATACATACATACATACATACATACATACATACATACATACATACATACATACATACATACATACATACATACATACATACATACATACATACATACATACATACATACATACATACATACATACATACATACATACATACATACAAAATAAATGAGATCATTTTTATTCATTGTCATTAGGCAAAAGAAGGTCATGTCGGATGGAAGCGGTGGGTTTTTGTAAATGAATCAAGACCATAGTTGATTACCCTTAATTATGATTGCTGATAACATCATTATTTTAAACACTCTCTGATTTATCAACACAGCAAAGAAATCTTTATTTTTGCATTTTTGTTTTTAGAAGATTTTGTACAACCTTCATTTGGGATTCAATAACCCCTATTTTTGTATCAATTTGAAGTATTTCTTTTTGAATTTGCTCGCGCAATTCCTCAACTGCAATTGCATTCGGAACTTCCAATGAATTCAATTGCTTTAAATCATTTTCAAGAAATTCAACTTCCGTCCAACTTTTCTCAGATAAATTGTATGTGTCCTTATGATCTAACTTCACCAAATCAGTTTTGATATTTGTCTAAAAAACAACCTGTCATTAACAATCTTTCATTGAAACTTTTGATTGACAAATCTTTTTGTTAACAATCTATCATTAAGTTAATATTTCTCTTAATAAAGGAACGAAGACATGTAACAAATTAAGACGAGACAAGATAATAGTAATTTTTAAACACTGAATACAAGATCTTATGAAAGTTTTTTATGGAAGGTTACACTTGTATTAAAAAAGTCCCAAACTTTTTTTTTTTTTTTTTCAAATAAGAAACCTAGAAAAAAAAAAGAGAATGCATTTTCTGCAATAAATTGGAATATACCTTTCTTGTTATATCGAATGAAAGCTTGAGAGTGTACTTGAATAAGTCGCTTTCTGTAGGAAACAAAGTGAGCGACTCAATAATAGCAGCAACGCTCACAACGTGTATTTCACCAAAGGAATTTGCACTTATTTCATATTTTGAATTTACGGATTCTGCAATGGGATATTGACCAAAGGAGTCACCGGGTCCTATAAATACATATTGCAATAAAAACACATTTTATCTGATACAAAAATGCTTACAATCTTACCGATAAGGCCAATGAGGTCATCACCATCTTTCACTTCCAACGATCCAGAAGTTACAAAATATATGGAAGATACTAATTCTCCTTGGTGTATAAGTTTATCTCCGGGAGCTGTGCGTTGCGTCCAGAAATACATTGAAATCGCTCTTAAGGCGTTGTCACTCAAATAACGAAATGCTGGTTCCTTTTCGAAAACTTTTCCATGAATATGTAAGCAAAGATCAGATTGAAGAGTGCGAGGAAGTTTACGAGCAATCTAACAAAATACTATAAAGTGTCAAGTTTCAGGTCACCCAATGAAATCTTATTAAAACAAATTTTTTTTTTTACCCTAAATCTTTGTATTATAAAGCATAAAAATAAAAATATCAGTAACGAATATAAAATCGTTTTAAATAAAACACAAAATATACAAAAGAATGTTAAAAATTTTAAAAATATCAAAAACAGAATTTTCCGTGCGAAACATTTTTAATTTAACCTTTTCTTCATCTGTTCCTTTTGTAACTGACCAAGTCGCAATAAAATAATTTTCTACGCGAGTTCGAACTTTATTCGGTATTTTATATATGGTATTAAACAGACGTATAGCTCTAAGCTCTGACAAGTACTCGTTAGTTGTGTGGCTCAGTTGAGAAATAATGTTATTTACTTGCCCAAAAATGAAAGCATACGCCACACCTACAATATGTAAAAAAATCGTAGAACGTTTTAATCATTCTATTGTTCGCTCTTTCGTGGGCTTGAAACTCATAGAAAATTCCAAATTAGACGAAACAATTGTGAACCAAAGCACTTACATCCGAAAGTCATCGTAATAACACCAAATATTTTTTCAGCTGATGTATTTGGAGCAATTGTTCCAAAACCAATGGTGGCTAAACTACTTGCAGTGTAGTATAAAGCGCTAATGTAACGAGTGAAAAAACTTATTTCATTGACGTTGTAAACACCACCATTCGGATCGCCGCTTTTGTTTGTTTTTTCTGAAATTATAATTTTAATTAACCAACTGTTTTTCCTTCGGGCGGGCACATCGATTTCCGAGCCTATCAGATACCTTAAACAAAACGATATTTGAAGAAACACGGGACAACCTAATAGCAAACTTTAATTTTTAATCGAAAGATAAAATTTAAAAAAAAATCAGATACTATTGTTATAAGTTTTTTATTTGATTATTTTTATTTGATTATTTTATTATATTAAGAATTAAGTTAGAAAACATATTCACCAAACGCAAGCCATCCAATGTCCACATAAACAAAAAAACAAGAACCAACTTAAAAGAGTGATAATGCTTTGTTCCATTAGGTGCGATAACTTTTCGTTTACTTTAATTAGCCGCACTATACGAATAACCTTCAACACTCTGACAGCGCTGAGCATGTACTAAAAAAAAAGGAGTAAACCAATAAGTAGAAAAAATTCAAAAAAAATTCAAAAAAATCATAGGATGAACAACTAGCATTTATTTAAATAATCTAAAAATTAAATTAAGCTTTATTGATTTAATTTAAAAATTAATATTTTAAATTAAAGCCTTGATTCAGCTTTTAAACAGAAACGTTTCAACTAGAGCTATTTTATTGGCTTTTTAGCCAAGTCTTCCAAAGAGTAAATCTTATTCTAAAAGTCCTTAAAAAAGTAATGAAGATTTTTTCATATCTTAAGTATGCATTTCTACTTTTGTTAAGTTATTCCGATGTCTTTTTCAATATTTTCTCGATTGTGTTTTACCGTTTTTGGGATAAATCTCGACTTCAGCTGTTGTTTGAGCGGAACCTACACATGATGCTTCCCATAGAATCATTTGAATTTAGATTCATCGTTGCAGAGAATTTCCTTCAGAAACACAACTCCTTCGCCCGATGCTCTTCCACAAAATCAATTCTCAAATATTTTAAAAATTTCAAATAATTTTTTTTAAAAAAACTAAGGTTTTTTGCAAAAAAAGTTCAACAAATGTATTTCATTCAACTTCTTTTTAATGGTTCTGAACTCAGTTCGATCCAATCATTCTTTTCACTTTGCTTTTATAGTTTATATTGTGCAACTGCAACAAAAGTTTTCAAGGACGGCCAGTCATTGCTTTCTTTTTTCTTTTTTCTTTTTATTTTATTTGCGTAGATTGTATGTGACCGCGGTTGTCGACCACTTAAAACTTTTCTGGAGTTTTTAAGATAAAGTTCATTTACTTTAAATAACTAATAATATTTTTTCACTTTAAACTGCTTCTGAAATGAAATACTTGAATAAAACCCTTGAAAAATAAAATTAACAAAATATTTAATAAAATTTTTCAGTTTTTTCGCAAATAAAGAAACTGAGCATCGGCGTTTTTACATTCATAACGAATAAATTAAAAACTTCTGAATTAAAAATAACTGAGATTTTTAGACTTATAAAGTTGTAAGATTCCAGAAAAATAAAAATTATGTGTCAATATAAACTTTATGTCCAAAATCTTTTTTTTATTTTATATACATAGAGAGTTTTACTTTAAATACTTCAGAAAAATCCATTTATCTAAAAAGACCGATTAGAAGATTCAACTTTTATCATTTTTTATTTGTTGATGGCGGAAAAAATAAACACCGATGCTAGAAAGAAACGCGCTAACAACTTTTAACGGTATTTGTTCGTTTTTTAATATTCCATCGAAATCGGTCATTTTAATATAAATAAATTTTTTTAATATAAAATTATTTTTTCACTGTAACTTGCACTTTCAAAACTGAAAAAAGTTTTGTATGAACGAAATTAAAAATGTGTATTTTTCTCAAACAAGCTTCTGCTTGCGTTTTAAATCTTAAAAAACTTACCTGGTTGTCCATTTTACCCCGAAGTAAACTGTATGGAAATGAAGAGATAACGTCAAATATAAACCATCTTTTTAAGTACGTATGTTTGATTTCTTTAAAATCAGTAACAAGAACACCATCTTTTTCAACTGGTGTAAAAAATGTCATCAAAATATCAATTATATAGATCAAATTTGTAGCGTTGTCGCAATAATCCATCGTTGGACTGACATACTTAAAACTTTCAGTGAATGGCACGAGAACAGCAGTAAAAATTATTGTTATTGCTAAAATCATAAAATCCCAGCAAATTTTCATCAGATGCAAATGATAAATGATGTACTTTGGTATTTGCAGTTCACTCTTATAGTCTGGGACGAATATTGATTCGTAACAGTCAAAAATCTATGAAGAGACAAATTCCTTTAAAAATTTTGATAAATCATAATTTAAGATTTTTGTGAAGAAAAAAAAAGGATTTCTGTTGCGTACCTTTGCCGATGACATTCTCACCTTTTTATCATCAGGTGATGGCACCGCAATAGGTTTTCTTAAAATCTTTTTGATCGTTTTCATCCAGCGTTTATTTGGAGACTCTACACATTTACAAATGAATTGTGATAAAAATATAAAGAAGCAGATATTAACACGTGGAAACTTTTAGTAAAAATTATATTAGCACAACATATGTTGATATTTTACCCGGTAGCGGAGATTTTGTATGAGTTGTATCGTGAAGGAAAACTAGGAACAAGAGAACATCACGATTGCTATTTCTTACTGGAAAAAGCGAAATCAAGAACCATTTCTTAAGTCCTATAAAAAATAAAGAAAAATAAGAACAGCAGTTAGAATACTTGCCGTTGAAGTTTTTTAATTTTATGCACTTATTTTACGTTTAGAGAAATTCTTAGTATTTAGCCAACAATTTTTGCTCCTACCCCATGAATCATAGAGAATCATTTCAACTTTTGTTTTTTCTTTTGTTATTATACCATTTTCGTAAACTTGTTTTGTTGAAGCACACGTTTTTTTACCGTATAAAAAATCGAGATATACATCTTTTCGAGTCACCTCGCTTCTTGTAAAGCCTGTTTGTCGGGAAAACTCATCACTGCAATAGATAATGGGATGGTTGTCTTGAAGAGCGTTTGCAATGACGAAAATAGCTCCTATAAAATGATAAATTGTGCATCTGCAAAACTTATAAGGTATAACTTAGTTTACTTAAAAAAACTGCATAGCATAGGTTGTTTTAATAAATCGGAAATTATTGCGTAAAAACTAAAAACAGTAGGAAAAAAAAAGATTTTTGTATCAAAGAAAACAAGTTGAGATTCAAGGAAAAAAACAAGTTGAGATTGGAGGAATGAATTGATTGAGACAGACGTTCTCCATAATTTTAATTATGTTAACTCATCTTCTTACCTATGTCTCTAGCTTTAGCAATAACATTTTCTAAAAACTTATTTTGTAGAGAATCCCCCATTTTTTTAAACTTTTATTCAACTCAAACATTTAAGATCAAGAATCTTAAATGTTTGAGTTGAATAAAAGTTTAAATAATTTCATTCAGTTTTCGTCCTTCTAATTTAAAGTTTAAAACCTTCAGGTTTTGAATTTCTGTCATTATCATTGGTTCGTTGTAAATAGTTGAAGTGTTCTTAAAAATGATTCAGAACATGACAATCTTTACTAATAAGTCTATTCAACTTCAAAATTGGAATGAATAAAAAAATTATAAAAATAGAGAGAATGTTTGACGTATAGTTGCCGGCTCCTTTCACCACTTCCCAGTAAGCACACTACGTTGAAACAACGTTGATTATTTCAACGTTGTTTCAACGTTGTGTGCTTACTGGGTTTCTTTTCTACAACTTTTTTTTCTGGTTCAATATTTTCAATGTAGTTTTTTCTTCATTTTCAATAAAAAAATTTTTTATATATACAAATTTATCCATAGACCTGTAATCAGTTTATAAATTGCCATTTGAACCTTAAAGCAGTAACTGGAATCCAAATCATGATTGGAGATGAGAACAGGCAATATAAGATCTCAGTTCTTCCGTAAATACTTTCCGAAAGTAACTCACCCACTTTTAAAATGGTTCTGCTGCCCTTGTTGGACTGGTTATTGAGGTATTTAAAAAGATCAATTATGATTTTGTCATAAAATGACTGATTATTCATTGAAATTTTTCTGCTGCTCAAAAGCCTAACACAAGAGAACCCTGGAAGGTATTATAATTTTAGCCATGTTTATTTGTTTTTGTTGATTGGTTCCATTATTTACATTTATTTATACTAAAATGGTAAGTCATTATGATTGAGATTTCTTGATGTGCACGTTGTTATTTAAAACCTGTTGCTTAAATAAAGGTTCGTAAATTAACGTTCATAAATTTATTTATTACTAAAAAAAAGCTACTACTTAAAAAATAGTAGAGTGTAATATAAATATGAATATTTAATTTAATTGAAATACAGCGTTGATCACAGAAATAGCATATTTAACGTATTCTTTATTAGAGTTAACATAGTTTCTTTCTTGATTAAGAAAATTTAAAAAATGATGTTAATTGATTTCCAGTTGTTAGTTATAAATCATTAGAAAAAAAAATCATATATCAAGTATAACTATAATTATTGAAAAGTTTACGAAAAAGATTTACGAAATGCAACGAAAAGTTAACGAAGTGCAACAAAAACGTTGTGCAACGAAAAGTTGTATTCATAGAAATGGCACATCAAACAAAACTTCAACTGGAGGAATTGCTACTGAATAAGGGCAACAAATTCAAATGGTCTGACACAACATGTTTGAGTGCAAAGCCAGCAGTGGAACAGTTTATGTATAATAGTTTAAAGGTCAAAGTCCTCTAAGGCTCTCACCGATACAAAAAAGTAATAACAAAATCAAACTTTTAAATAAACCAAAATATGTGTAACGAAATTGAAAGAGAAATAAAATGACGATAATTTGCTTAAAAAAGTTGTTTTTCATTTTATTTCTCCTTTTTACTTATTTAACAAAAACTAAATGATACTGTTTTTCAATTTTCGTTTTCTATTTCATGAGAAGTTAAGAATCTTTTCCAATGCCTTGATTCAGTTCTCACTTCAGAATTTTATTAAAAAAGTGAAATTTTTAATAATAAATAGGATCCTACTTTACCATGTGCTATTTTATTGAGCATGGCCACACAAAGAAATTTTTTAATAAAAGTTTTTGTTGTTACGTTTTCGTTTTTACATCCAAACAAGAATGCAAGTTTCAAATTATATCTCTTCATAAGAAATACCATTAAAATTAAATACGTTGAAACACGCTATAAAATGCAATTAAAAGAAATTATCATGGGGTATGCTATTTCTATGATCACCACTGTATGTATGACTTATAACTAATTATTATTGTGTGCTTGAAGTACAAATAAGAAATGCATTTTCGCCACAAATAAATTTATCGCACTTCACATATTTTTGTTTTTCTGTCTTTTTAAAATGGACACATGTTACCTCATATTCTGGATGTCATGATACCCACACGATATATACATTCATGGTATTAATCTCAATCAAGTTGTAAAAAACAATCCACCGTCCGGGCCACCGTCAAGTCATGCGTTTTACGCTGTACGTTCGTACCACACCTTCTTTCAATTTATCGTAGTCTAAAATTATTTCTGGTTTCTTTTTTTGGTTGGAGTTATCAACAACTTTATTATCATGCATGATAAAAAGTAATGTAACAGTTCTACCTTTTTTGGACGATAAGATACTATAGTCGCTTTTTCTTGAAATCAGTTAAAAAGCGTACGTCTTGCGACTCATGATTTGTAAAAACAATTTGTTTTTACGAATCTCTTATTTTTACGAGCTGTGCTGACAAGAGAAAACGTTTTTGAAAAAAGATGTTAAGCCAGTGAATATGATGTAAGAAAATTTCGTATTTAACATTTCGACCTGAATTTTCTACATCCTTTACTACATGTTTGTTTTTTTATAAGCATAACGCTTACTCATGTAGTTTAAGGCCAGTCTCCGTAAATTTCGGGTTTGTTCCGATTATCTGAGGGTGACGTAAAATTGTGCCGTTCAGATCCCGCGGGATTTTTCTAAACGTTTATAATAAAGCGGTGACTAAAAAAGTCTGACAAGAAAGTTTTCTAATTTTTTGAGTATATATCATGAGTTCATAGCATATTATGAGTTAGTATATAATATAATGATTTATAACAAACCACATTAATTATTAATCAAATCTTGAATAGTTATTAATTGCAAAAGATTTTTTAAATTGGATGTAAACTGTGTTAGTGTATTTTATAAAATTAGTGCTCAATGTTCAGAACAGAACATAGAAAATAGAAAGTGCTCAATGTTCTTAAAGAACAAGAAAATAGAAAGACTTCTTGACGATTCTGAAAAAAGAGAAACTGGCAGCATATATATATATATATATATATATATATATATATATATATATATATATATATATATATATATATATATATATATATATATATATATATATAATATCTAAACAATATCTAGATAATCTAGATAATATCTAAACAAACAAAAAATCAATAAATCAATTAACTGGATGATTATTGTTATAACAAAATGAATGAAAAATTATGATAAACTAAATAATGATAATCAATGCAAATCAAATCCTATTTAACAAAAATTTATTACTAGAATTTAAACTATTACTCCAATAATATCACAAAGGATGTTTTCAAAACCAATTGCAAAGGTTTGTCCAATTCATTTTGATGTATATAAACATTCGACAATTACCATAATCTTTAAACTTATTTAGCTGTTTTTAATAACTTTCTGTAAATTACTTGTTTATTCAACTAATGTCCATGCATTTGTTGTCATTGATTTATAATGTATTTTGAATAATAATAATTTTACTACAAAAGAATTTAATAAATCGATTCGTTTTGTCAACAGTCTTCTAAAGACTACTGCTGATTTTATTAATTTATTTATTTTCAATCTAAATCTTTTTCTTTCTCGTAATATATTCATTCTTGTTAAATAAACATTTTCTTTTTCTTCATTTTCTCCAGCTTTATTTATTTACTATACAAATAAAACATGCTGTCACTCAAATTTCAATGTATTTAAGCAGGATCCATCCTCCTATCACATATCTATATAATTATAAAATATACTTGTAAATATATTTTTTTTAATTATATAGTAAGCATTGTAAATAGTAATTGATTTCTTTGACCAGGAAGTTCCATCAACTACATTAAAAAATAAAAAAAATCAGGAAAAGTACTCAAAATAGACTATGCTGTCAAAATATATTTGGCAACTAAAAGAAAAAAATATTAACTTTAAATTAAACTGGGCTATTCTAAAAACTGCGCCTACCTATAATAACATATCTCAAAAATGTTTATTTTGTTAACAAAAAAGTTTGAAATTATTACTTATTTAGATCAAGAAAATTTACTAAATAAAAAAAACTGAACTTATTTCTAAATGCAGACATGAAAATAAGTACCTTTTAAAAAATTGTAAAAACAAATGACCAAGCTTATTAACCAAACTTGTTTAATTCTTAATATCAATTAAAAATAGTAATATATATATATATATATATATATATATATATATATATATATATATATATATATATATATATATATATATATATGAACATCAATAAATACGAATTCTCTCAATACTAATTTTTTATTTTATCTAAGAAATTTTTGCTAGATTATTGATACTAGCATCTTCAGCTTTAATTACAAATTATTTATTAAATTAAATTACAAACAAACTTTAACGGTAACGTCACTTTTTAATGGCTTCTTTAAAGTTCGCTTTAATTGGGCTTCTTTAATATTACGTAGGTATAAAAGGCGTCCAGAATTGCGTTTTTACATATTGACCGTCATCTAAATTCATACCTCCATTTTTAGGTCCGCATTTGTTGAACTGAATTTCGAAAAAGCTCATAGAGCTTTATCATATTTCTATAAAAAAAATTTTATATAAAGAAATCGATTTCCTAATAAATGTGTTTGCTGAAAATGGATACGAAAAGAAGAAATCACAAGACCTTGCAAATATTGTTATAAAAAAACGATACTCAAATAATGAAATAGTTTTATCTAACAACAAAGCAACTATGCCAACTATATCACTACCGTGGATCCCAATATTATCACCAAAACTTCGAAAAATCTTTAGGAAAGCAGGTTACAGGGCTGTCTTTAAATCCAGTGCAAATCTTAAATCTTTGTTACTTCGTGCAACAAAACAAAACTACCATCAAATAGCCATCCCGGAGTATACCTAATAGAATGCGAGTGTAAACAAAAATACATCGGTGAAACAAAAACGAAAATAGCAACAAGAACAGAACAACACCAAAAAAATGTTTTTGAAGAAAAATTAGAACAATCTGCAATTGGCCATCATAAAATTAAATGTTCATGTAATATAAAATGGGATCAAGTAAAGACGTTAAAAGTAGAACCCAAAAAACTTGAAAGAAAAGTTCGAGAGGCAATCGAAATTCAGTTCAACAAATGCGGATCTAAAAATGGAGGTATGAATTTAGATGACGGTCAAAACGCAATTCTGGACGCCATATTTTTTATACCTACGTAATATTAAAGAAGCCCAATTAAAGCGAACTTTAAAGAAGCCATTAAAAAGTGACGTTACTGTTAAAGTTTGTCTGTAATTTAATTAAACTAATAATTTGTAATTAAAGTTGAAGATGCTAGTATCAATAATCTAGCGAAAATTTCTTAGATAAAATAAAAAATTAGTATTAAGAGAATTCGTATTTATTGATGTTCATATATTAAATTTATTCAACTCTCATACAAGATGTCGTCATTTTATATATATATATATATATATATATATATATATATATATATATATATAAAATGTATTGACCACACCAGGGTTTTTCGCCGTAAACAAAAACTAACGAAAATTTTGCATTTTTATCTTCCGTATTTCAAGTTGCTATTGCAGAATTTGTTCTTGCGCAAATTCACCCTCCGTAATGCGTTTATGAAAAAAATAAATAATAATTATTCCGTAATAACTCTTTACGAAACAAATCATTTCGAGGGAATACTTGCGAAACAGTTCCTTACGGAAGGAGCGTTTCGGAATGTGCGCTTACGGAATAGACTCGAAAGAATTTATTAAACTGTTTTACACAAAAATATTATTATTTATTATTTAAATAATGTTGTTAAATGATTCTTCAATAGTTTTTACATATATATCTGTATATATATATATATATATATATATATATATATATATATATATATATATATATATATATATATATATATATATATATATATATATATATATATATATCTGTATATATATATACAGAGTTGTTATCTGTCCAATATGTCCAAGACAAATTTTCTGCCGACATAAAATGTCCGAAATATTTTTCTGCCTACCAACTTTGACATAATTTTATGTCTAAAACATTTTCTGCCGACATAAAATATATCCGAAATATTTTTCTGCCTACCAACTTTGACATAATTTTATGTCTAAAACATTTTCTGCCGACATAAAATATATCCGAAATATTTTTCTGCCTACCAACTTTGACATAATTTTATGTCTAAAACATTTTCTGCCGACATAAAATATATCCGAAACATTTTTCTGCCTACCAACTTTGACATAATTTTATGTCTAAAACATTTTCTGCCGACATAAAATATATCCGAAATATTTTTCTGCCTACCAACTTTGACATAATTTTATGTCTAAAACATTTTCTGCCGACATAAAATATGTCAGAAATATTTTTCTGCGAACTTACTTTGACATAACTTTATATCTGAGACATTTTCTGTCGACATAAATTATGTCAGAAACATTTTTCTGTCCACATATTTTGACATAACTTTATATCTGAGACATTTTCTGCCGACATAAAATATGTCCGAAACATTTTTCTGTCCACATATTTTGACAACTTTATATCTGAGACATTTTCTGCCGACATAAATTATGTCAGAAATATTTTCTATCCACATATTTTGACATAATTTCATGTCTGAGACATTTGCTGTTTCTTATTTTAGAAGAAAAAATCGTACAACTTTATTGCTCATTTCAGATTAATTTGACGAGTAAAACAAAAGTCTCGATTTCCCCTTATTAGAATGTAAAAACTTAGTCTCAAACTTAGTTTTTATTACTGAATGTGGTTTTTATTATATGGCGTCCTGTGCCACATTAGAAATTATGTTAAGTAGAAAGAAAAGTAGAACTTGTAAAGGATCGAACCATTTACAGCATAAATTCTGGCCAAAATTTATCTTTTAATTTAACCGAACCGTCAGAATCGTTTTTTGAAGAGTAGTGATCTTAACCGAAAATTTATTCCAAATAAAACAAATATCAATGATAATGTTTGGTTGTTAAAATTTTTTTTTCTCTTACACGTTTTTTAAAGAGAAAATATCCCTTTTCAGATTGTAAATGATACAACTCAAACAAATTAAATGGCAATTAAATGCCTTAGAATCAAATATTTATGTGTCTGCTCTCCTCAACAATCCACATGGCATTATAGGTTGCTAATATTTGGAAAATTGGCATTTTTTTTTTATCCAATGGTACTTTATGGCCATTTACCTTTATTTTGGCATTTTGACACAGAAAAATTTAAGTTCTCGAAAAAGTATTTATTTTGGAAAAAAAGTTGAAATTAATTTCTGCCCCTCAAGAATTTTTAAGGATAATTAAAAACAACTTTTGACTTCCGATCCGAAGATTAACTAGTTGATTTCATTGATGAAATTTGTTCAAAATAAAGTGACAGAATCGTTTTGAAACAGCCGCGATATGAAAAAGGGCATTATTATGGCATTTTACATTCGCGCTTCTGGCATTTCACATGTAAAAAATGTTGGCAACACTGAATTTAATTGTCAATTAAAACGACTAAAATATGACGACTTGGAATGCTCGCTTCTACGTTTGAGACATTAAAACGATTTTCCTAGCCGCATTAAAAAACGATTATTAATCTAATTATTCATTTTTCGCGGTTTAAACGATTGTCCTGTGGTATAAATAGATCTTGGAATAACTATTTTCTTGTCACTGTTTTTGTTTTCCTTAAGATTTAAAGACAAATATGGAGAATAATTTATTGCACAAACAAGTGAAAAGTCAATTTGAAATTAGTAAAGAAGGAGGAAAGTGTAAAATGTGCAAAAAATTTTACAAAGGCAAGTTATGTAACCTCAAAGATCACCTTCTTCGAAAACACAAAGAAAAAGCTGGAGAAATTGACTTAGTTGAAACTACTTCGGCTACAAGGAATCGAAATAACGATGAGATTCAATTAATTAAACGAATCAAGCTGGATGTTGATGTAAATCAATTAATTAGAGAAATGATTAAGTTAATGATGAACCGTAACTTGTCTTTCGCGTCAGCTGATGAAATCGGACAATTGTCTTTAGTGAAAAATGCACTCAAAGAATTCAAAATTGTTATAAATCGTCACAGCATGAAACGCTACATTCAACTTCCGTGTGAAAATATTTTTTCGCTCATAAGAGAAGAAACTGAAAATGTTCTTGTCTCGTTGATGTTTGATAGTGCGTCGCGATATGGAAGAAACGTGTTTGGAGTTAGCTGTAGATATGTGAAGGACGGGCAAATAGCTGACAGAACCTTAGGCATACTTACTCAAGAAAGTCGACAGTTTGGCGAAATTTTAGCTGCTCAGTTAGAAAATGTAATTGGAAAAATTGGAAAATGTGCTAATGATATCTACGCAACTTGCACAGATCAAGGAAAAAACATGACGAAGGCTTCAAAAATTCTTCAAAATGCACAAGTTCAAATGAAAGTGATCCTTGAAATTTATGGTGACGAATTTATAGATTTCGAAGACGAGGAAATTGATATTGGCGCTTTAGAGAATGAAGAAGGGAATTATAGTGAAGCCCAAACTGTTTGTGTTGAAAAATCAGTTGGATCGTTCTGTTCAGCCATGTTTTGTGGCGCACATGTGTGTCAGCTAGCTGCTAAGGACGTAACATCAATGTTTGAAGATGCATTAAATAACATCAGAAAAGTTGCTATCGAATCCAAGAAAGTAGCATATATTCAAACATTTAAAAATCTAAAAAAACCTCGTGTAGACATTGAACCACGCTGGAATTCCACGTTTTTGATGATAGAAGATTTCCATACCAACGCAGAAGCATATCAAAGGCCTTAGCCTTTGATATGCTTCTGCGTTGGTATGGAAAATCTATGGAAATCAACGCAGAAGCATATCAAAGGCCTTAGCCTTTGATATGCTTCTGCGTTGGTATGGAAATCTTCTATCATCAAAAACGTGGAATCCCAGCGTGGTTCAATGTCTACACGAGGTTTTTTTAGATTTTTAAATGTTTGAATATATGCTACTTTCTTGGATTCGATAGCAACTTTTCTGATGTTATTTAATGCATCTTCAAACATCGATGTTACGTCCTTAGCAGCTAGCTGACACACATGTGCGCCACAAAACACGACCAATTAAAATTAAATGATGCTTCATGGAGTTTAATAGATGAATATTTCGATGCATTTTTACCAATACATTCGGCTATGATGGATTTTCAATCCGCAAAATTATCAATTAGTGAATTCTACGTTCGATGGATTCAAATGAAAATAGGAATTGAGGACGTTCCAGCAGGTGATTTGGGATTAAAAATGCTACTGACCAACGCAATCAATACACGAGAACAAGTTTTTTTTAAATGTTAAGCATTTATTGCTGCTTTAGTTATGGATCCTAGATTTTGCTTTACATCGGGTCATCAACTGTTTAATACAGAAATGTTGAATAGAGGAATTATACAGCTAATCAAAATTCATCAAAAACTTTGTACTCAACGAGAACAATCAAGTTTTTCATCAACAGAAGAATCCATACAATTAAATGCGTCATATTCCTCAAATACTTCTGAAGAGATGATTCCTATCAACTCAGAAGAAATTTATGCTGAAAAAGTACGCCGTTTCATTGAATATACTGGAGGAGGAACCAGACAAGATATTGCTAATGCAGCTTTAGAGTCAGATCAAGATATTCGTCAATTAATTTTAATATGGACTCTTAATGAACCGCGAGTGTCATTAGACGTTGAATTCAACATTCTTGCGTACTGGAAGAAAAACCAGAAAACAAAATGGAATCGGCTTTATGAAATCTCGCAAGTAGTTTACGGTGCAGCGTTCTCCAGCGTAAAAGTTGAACGTGATTTCTCTGGATTCGCTTTGGTTTATAGCCATCTACGTACTCGCATTTCAAATGATTTCTTAGACTCCATCATGGTTGTAAAAAATAATCTAGATTTGATTGATAAAATAAAATTTGTTTAAAAAACTAAACGTTTCACATTTTCTATTAGTCAATTTTTTATGGCGCCCCAGTGCAAGAATCGAGTTCTGAAAACCTTTTTAGAGTCGAAACAAAAAAAAAATTTTTTTATAACGTAATAAAGTTCTTTTAGATTTTGTGTTAGCAAAGTACTTGACAAAATTCTAGCACAAAAAGTCAAAGTTAATTTTGAGAATAGATTAAACGGCCGTGATATAAAAATCTACAACTGAATTGCATTTGGGTCAAAAGACTCCAGCATCAAGAGTTTTTTTAATGCGGCTAGGAAATTCGTTTTAATGTCTCAAACGTGGAAGCGAGCATTCCAAGTCGTCATATTTTAGTCGTTTTAATTGACAATTAAATTCAGTGTTGCCAACATTTTTTACATGTGAAATTCCAAAATCGTGAATGTAAAATGCCATAATAATGCCCTTTTTCATATCGCGGCTGTTTCAAAACGATTCTGTCACTTTATTTTGAACAAATTTCATCAATGAAATCAACTAGTTAATCTTCGGATCGGAAGTCAAAAGTTGTTTTTTATTATCCTTAAAAATTCTTGAGGAGTAAAAATTAATTTCATCTTTTTTTCCAAAACAAATACTTTTTCAAGAACTTAAATTTTTCTGTGTCAAAATGCCAAAATAAAGGTAAAAGGCCACAAAATACAACTGGATAAAAAAAAAAGCCAATTTTCCAAATATTAGCAACCTGTAATGCCATGTGGATTGTTGAGGAGAGCAGACAAATATTTGATTCTAAGGCATTTAATTGCCATTTTAATGGCTTGCGTTGTATCATTTACAATCTGAAAAGGGATATTTTCTCTTTAAAAAACGTGTAAGAGAAAAAAAAATTTTAACAACCAAACATTATCATTGATATTTGTTTTATTTGAAGTAAATTTTCGGTTAAGATCACTACTCTTCAAAAAACGATTCTGACGGTTCGATTAAATTAAAAGATAAACGTTGGCCAGATATTTTCTTACGGCTAAAATTGTATTCTAACCGCTGCTTTAAATTGTCGTTCGTCCTGTGGTTAATCTATTTTAATCTGAAACGCCGCTCTGGTGAAAAACTATATTTTTAATAAGGTTTGCTTCGACCATAAATTATTCGACCTATCATGGAACGGATATAAATATTCTGACAAAGAATTATTTTCTATTTTTATTATGTTGCAGACGATTAGATCGTAGAATTTATGCTGTAAATGGTTCGACCCTTTAAAAGTTCTACTTTCCTTTCTACTTAACATAATTTCTAGTGCGGCACAGGACGCCATATAATAAAAACCACATTCAATAATAAAAACTAAGTTTGAGACTAAGTTTTTACATTCTAACAAGGGGAAATCGAAACTTTTGTTTTACTCGTCAAATTAATCTAAAATGAGCAATAAAGTTGTACGATTTTTTCTTCTAAAATAAGAAACAGCAAATGTCTCAGACATAAAATTATGTTAAAATATGTGGATAGAAAATATTTCTGACATAATTTGTCGGGCGGAAAAGGTCTCGGCCTAAAATTATGTCAAAGTAAGTGGACAGAAAAATGTTTCGGACATAATTTATGTCGGCAGAAAATGTCTCTGACATAAAATTATGTCAAAGTAAGTGGACAGAAAAATGTTTCTGACATAATTTATGTTGGCAGAAAATGTCTCTGACATAAAATTATGTCAAAGTAAGTGGACAGAAAAATGTCTCTGACATATTTTATGTCGGCAGAAAATGTTTTAGACATAAAATTATGTCATAGTTGGTAGGCAGAAAAATATTTTGGACATATTTTATGTGGGCAGAAAATGTTTTAGACATAAAATTATGTCAAAGTAAGTGGACAGAAAAATGTTTCTGACATATTTTATGTCGGCAGAAAATGTCTCAGACATAAAATTATGTCAAAGTAAGTGGACAGAAAAATGTCTCTGACATATTTTATGTCGGCAGAAAATGTTTTAGACATAAAATTATGTCATAGTTGGTAGGCAGAAAAATATTTCGGATATATTTTATGTTGGCAGAAAATGTTTCAGACATAAAGTTATGTCAAAGTAAGAGGACAGAAAAATAATTCTGACATATTTTATGTCGGCAGAAAATGTTTCAGACATAAAGTTATGTCAAAGTAAGTGGACAGAAAAATATTTCGGACATATTTTATGTCGGCAGAAAATGTTTCAGACATAAAGTTATGTCAAAGTAAGAGGACAGAAAAATAATTCTGACATATTTTATGTCTATGTAAAATATGTCTAAAAATATGTCGACAGATCTGCCAGACATATTATGCCGTAACAACTCTGTATATATATACACACATATGTGTATATATATATATATGTGTATATATATACACACAGACACAGACACAGACACACACACACACATGTATATATATATATGTATATATATATATATATATATGTATATATATACATATATATATATATATATATATATATATATATATATATATATATATATATATATATATATATATATATATATATATATACATACATATATATACATATATACATACAGTGACCTAGAAAGATTAAGAAAGTTAGAACGGGGTGGGGGTACTGAAATAGAATATAAGGGGGCCTAACGCAGCTAAAATTTTTAAATTTTAGTTGCGTTAGGCCCCGTTATATTCTATAATTAGATATATTAATATATTATAATAATTAGTGTTTTAGTTACCTAGTTAATTATACGTATTTGATTCATAATAGGTAATTAAATATTTATAATTAGCCACGTTTCGTAAGTGTTTTTCTGTTAAGAACCGTTTCGTAAGTTGCGGTGCGAAAGAGTTTCGTTTCGAAACAAGTTTGGTTTTTTATCATTATTTCAAAAAATAAAACCTTAAAATGTTCATATGTTGCAATACTGAAAATAAAATTTTATTATAAACATTTTGGTATATAAAAATTTTATTTTTTACAATTATATCCGTTTGATCAACAAAATGTTGTTATAGACTCCAAAACATCGTTTGGCGAAAGAGCTCGTTCCGCAAGTGCGGCTTCCGTAAGCGCTACTTTCGTATGTAGCAAAACAGTTTTATTTCGCAATTCAACTTGCGATAGTCGAAATTTCGTAAGTAGCATTTGCGAAATAAACATCGACGGTTTTTTTTGTTTCGTAAAATTCGGTACGAAAAAAAAAAGTTCCTGATTCTCAATATCCTTCCGAAAGAGTTTTATTTTTCCGGAATTGTACGAAATATTCCGGTTAACAGCTCCAGACCACACGCTCTATTTTGTTTATTACGAATAACTTCCACCGACAGAAACCATTCTGTTTATGCGGTCATCAAAAACCCTTTCAAAACAAATTCGCTAAACATTACCGAGTTCAGTGTTCCTTGTTGAAAGAAATAATTAAACGTCGGATTTTCTACTCTACCTTCTGAATCAAAGTATTAAAAAACAATATAATTCAATATCGATGTCTTTTAGCTTGTAGATAACTAGAAAAGTTGTGCTTAACAATTTAAACCCTTACTTTCTGAAACATTTATCTTTAAGTTTAAGGACAATATGCGTCTTCCACCATATTTTTGTCAATAATATTTTTTTCAACTTAGCCCAACTTTAGCTAAGTATTATTCAGCTTAGACAACAAATTTTCAAAAACAGTTTTTTTAAAAAAAAAGTTATAGAAGATAGGACGAACTAACATAAAAATTCTCTTAAGAAATGTTTCCAAAAAACAGTATTTTTTTTTTGTCATATTCCATCTAAGAAGCCATTATAATTCTAGAAAGTTTACTGTTCAAATAACCAGCAACTTTATTTTTTGTTAAAACTTGTTTTATAAAAGTCACAAGCATGTATTCGAGATATGTCTATTCGAGATAAAAGTTGTCAGAAACTTGAATAAATGCGACTAAGCACCAAAAATTTTTAAGAATGTAATAGCAATCCAATTTCTATTATTATAATAAATTTAATTCAATTATTCAAAAACATAACTGCAAGAATTTCGAATTTGTAAAGTTCGAATTTGATTGCAATCGAACGAAAAAAATAATTCAGGAATTTTCAATGCGAAAATAGTCAAATCTTAAGCGAAGAAATTTTGATTTTAAAATGTTCAATTGAAAACGATTTTAAAAGAAATCCCGGGATTCCCGACCTTAGTTTTGTTTGTGATTCATTTTCTCTCGGGTAAAAGACTCCTTTTTTTTAAGAACTTAATTTTGTTAAGAATTCGATAGGATAGGGCGGGGTTATTTGAGAATAGGGGCAAGTTGGTCAACTAAAATATCACAAAGACTACGCATTAAATGACAAAACATCTATTGGATGATATATATATATATATATATATATATATATATATATATATATATATATATATATATATATATATATATATATATATATATATATATATATATATATATATGGTAACAGATTGCACATCAAATGACAGTCCAGTGAGATGCACTGGTACTTTTTCAATTTTGGATCAAAAAAGTAAAAAGAAATATTTTGCTGTTTTTCTCTTAGATGCGTAATAAAACATTTATCTGGCATCACTAAAGTGTCGATGTTTTACCCATTTATTTGACTTTCGATTATACTTAGCCATTTTTTCCTAAGTCTAATAGTTCTTTTTATAACCCAACTTCTGTGTCACCGAGTCTAATCGGGGTAAGATGAGCAAGTTTGAAAAAAAATTATAAAAAGTCATTATCGGATACGGAGAAACAAATTTCGTTGGGTAAACATTTTAAGGTCTATACACACTTTTAAATTAATCATTATTAATTACTCATAACATTTTAAGATAATATCTTTTTGTTTAATATCTAATTGTTTTTTTTGTTTGTTTTTTTAATATCTTAATATGATTTAAAACTATTTAATTTTTTCTTCTTTTAAAAATACTTTTAATTAAATATTATTTAGCCAATAAAATATAAGTTAAAAAGTTCATAAACAAAAATTTTAATTTTATCTTGAATTTCGTGTTTTATTTGTTTGCTAAGTTCATCATGAGGGTTTTGCATACTTTATATATATTTCGATTATATGTACTATATATAGATAACTTATATATATAGACTAACATATATAGAGTTATACTATATAACATATTATTTCACTTACTATTGGTATATGTATGTGTGTGTGTTTATTACACATACACATAATTGTGTGTATACAAAACTGTAGTTATACAGTTCAAATTTAAACTCTGGTGGTTATCTATCAATAGGTTATTTAAAGCCTAGGTTAATTTTTTCCTAAGAGCAAGGAAGCTCCTTAAAAAACAATTTATTTCAAATGGCACCTATTTTTTGTGAATATACTCCTAAAGATGTAGATTGTCTACGAGTGTACTATTCGATACAAATTCAAAATACCAGAATCTTGGAAAAGAATGGATGAGTTGTTTTTTAAAAAGAAATCCTAAATTATCTATAAGGAAACCGAAACTAGCCTTAGTTGAGCAACAACATTTAACGCTGAAATATAAAAAAGATTTATGATAAATTAGGTGAAGTTTAGAGAAATATGTAACATTGATGAAACGGGTTCATCTATAGTGGTAAGATCTAGTAAAATTGTGGCTACAAAAGACAGGCGAAATGTTGCTGCCATGACGTCTTAAAATTAAAAAAAAAAACATACAAAAAAACTGAAAAGAAAGAAAATATAAAGACAAGTGCATAACACGATTATACTCGTCTTGTATGTTGGGAAACCTATTCTGAAAGTTTACCTGAAGAAAACTAGATCCAGTGTCAAGGTTGCAACTAAGGGTCTGCGTCTCGGAATCGTATTCTCGAAATGAACCGGGAAAAGCGTAACGAGACGAGAAATTTCCCGGAAAAATATAATGAGACAAAGGAAATGATTGTCCCGAGCTAAAGTTAAAAATCGGGACATAAATTTTTTCTCGGAATTTAAAAACTGTGTCCCGGATAATTACGAAACGTTACGAGACAGATCAATTATATTAACTAGATATCTAACTCGCGCTTTCGCAGTGAAGAAAATTTTTTACCAACAAAGTTTGTTTTGCCAGCCAGAAATGACGAACAGTGACTCAAAACAACAACAAAAAATGGCACTAAACCCCTCACAATTTTTTGGTAAATGTAGCCCTTTTTTAAATAATATTACATTAGAATGATCATTTATTTAAAAAGTAAAAACAGTTTTTTCATAAAACTTGTATATTTTACATTTTATGGTTAGAAGAAGTTAAAAATTTTAATATTATTTTCAAAGAAATCTAAAAAATGAAAGATTTTTATTTAGTAAAAATGGAGAACTTTTAATCTAAAATAAAGTCTATGTTTACTTTTAAGATAATCTTTTAACTTTATATATTTTTTAAAGAAATACAATGTCTCATGTTAATAAACCCATAAAAACCTTGTCTTCCGCCATTTTTTAACAGTGGTTTAATATATCAAAGTAAATGAAAATGGCGGAAAACAAGGTTTTTATGGACTCATTGACCTTTGTATTTCTTGAATTTGAGTTTTTTGCTTGTATGACTTGTTTCAACATATGAAATATAGTTTCAAGAAACATATTTTTGTTATCATATGCTACTTAGAAATTTGTTAAAATGTTTTAATTTAAATAATGATTTCCCACCCAACAACAAGTCGTCTTAAAGACAAATTGAAGACGTCTTGAAATTTGTCTTAAAGTTGTCTTAAACTGGTCTCAAATGAAACACAGTAAGTCGTCTTAACTAAAACGTCTTAAAGTTACCTTATTTCAGATGCCTTAAAGTTGTCTTTAACTGGTCTCAAATGAAACACAGTAAGTCGTCTTATTTAAACGTCTTAAAGTTGTCTTAATTAACACGTATTGAAGATAGCTTAAACTAGTCTCAAATGAAACACAGTAAGTCGTTTTATTTAAAACGTCTTAAAGTTGTCTTATTTAACACGTATTAATGACAGCTTAAAAAGACGTGTGTGTGTGTGTGTATATATATATATATATATATATATAACCTTTCAGTCTCCTGCCAATACAACATAAATATATTTATATTGGATTAGAAGGAGACTGGAAGGTGGTGACAGAAAGTAGAAAGGTGTGAAAATATGAACTATCCAAATTCCAAATGCAATAAATGAAAAAAAGAGACATGATTTACTATAGAAATATACTTCACAGTATCCACAAAAAAGAGTACATGATTATAAAATTTTATTAAGATTTTCGTGATGCTGGTGCGTTTTTTAATACACCCTGAATAAATTTACGGACTGTTTTCTCCGATTCCTTTGGATTTATCTCTCGGACAGCCGCTAAAAAGAGAAAACTAATAAAACAATAATAGGTAAAGGAAATCATTGTTTTTTTGAAAAGCAGCGTTAGAAAACACTTACCAATTACAGATTTGTAAAGGTGGGTTTCTTTAAAACTTCTCTTTCCGCTTCTCTGTCTATCCATGTTGAAATTTTTCATAAGCGAACAATCCAACATACTAAAAAATCAGGAGGTAAATACATAATTCAGAAAACTGTTCATTACTAAAATTACCAAGGAGATCTTGTTTTCTTATCAGCATTATATAGCCCTTAACTTCAAGTCCCATATGAACTGTGATGAGCAAAAATCTATTTATCTGTAAAATGATAAAAAAATGTTTTAAAGCTGACTTACTAAACGTTTGGTCTCTTACAACTTATATCGATTGGGTTTTCCGATCAGATATAATTAGCAATAACTCGAAAAATAAGGCCACAAGAGCAAATTTCGATACGTAAAAAAGCTTTTTTTTTTTTGCTTTTTTAGATAATGCTGCTCTGATATTTTATTTTTTATTAAAAAAAAGTAAAGGAAAATCAATGAAAAAATCTTTCTTACCGCCGCATAGTCCTACGTGTACAGTCACCAATGATAGTGCCCGATTCTAATCCAAAATAGTAGTATGTACCACCACATTTTAGAATACACTGGACTTCTTGAGGTACTTTTAAAAGTGTTCTTGCATCTTTGGGTAGCGTGTTACCATGTCTTCGAAGTATATCGACTAAACTATTCATGGCTGCTTGGGAACAGTTAAACTTTAGACACCAGGATGCCAGCTCTCCTGAGAGGTTTTCTTTACTAGTGGATGGATTAAAAGATTCGCTGTCACTAGAACTGTCGGACCAATACTCAGCGGATTTGTTCGACTCTACTTCCATATATTCTTCCACAGGTAAATAACTACAACTCTGACTGCTATAAAAAGAATCTCTAACAACTTCTTCTTGAGGATGTGCGCAGTTTTGTTGACTTTCATCCGCACTTTCATCTCGAGCTTCTTCTAAAACTGATTTATTTAATTACTTACAATTCCTTAAATAATCTTTTCTTGATGCAGACATTTTTACCCACTACTTTTTAAAGAAAATTAAAACTTTTTTAAAAAATAAAAATTTCTGAAAAGAAAAGAAAATGGTAAGTAATCATCGTCCACAATTGGAATTAAAGACGTAATTAGAGACTCAATTAAAGAGGGAATTCAAGCTTGGACGTTATAAGAGATCGACGTGAAATTTACTATTGTAGTTTAAAGTTTTAGTATTAGTCTAAACTTTTTTAGCATTTGTTTAATAAGACTGTTCAGGATAAAGTCACTACTTAACGTGTTGTCAAATTACTAAACCAATTACACCAAGGTAAAGGAAATTAGTTGTCGGCACGAACAGATTTTATCATTTTTCAAGATGAACAATTGTAAATTTGGGCACATTTTTTCGTGTAAACAAAGTCTGTCAGTGATAAAATAGACCTGTAAAAACAATTTTAAAATGACTAAAAAAAGTATAGCGAAACATAAAAAAACTTAAATATAATTTTTTGTCAAGATCTGGTTTCATTCAACTCCTTGGTCCTTCATTCACCAGCCTTAAATTTATGTATTTTTTTAATATTTTTTCCCATATTCCCATATTTTTTGCGTCGACAACACTATAAGCTCCACAATATATATTCCACTGTGAGTTGTTTATAAGTAGGTGCATTTTCTAATGGACTTTTTTTAAACTTATTTGCTAATGCAATTAAACCTTTTAAAAAGTTATTTAAATTTATAATTACCTTGCAAAATGCGGCCAGATATTTTATGATTTCGTTTATCATATTTCATATATTATTTCATTTATCATAAAAAGCACATAATAACCCATTAGTTTTTATCAAATAAAATTTAGTTTACATATAGCTGGTAAATCATATTATGTTAATATTAAATACTAAGTAATTCTTGCGGTTTGCCATAAACTGGCTTTTAATGTTGAACATATATATATATATATATATATATATATATATATATATATATATATATATATATATATATATATATATATATATATATATATATATATATAATTTAAAAATTTCATATATTTTCATATATTATCATATAAAGGAGAAAACTTACTTAACAAAAGATATGAAATAATATCAAAGTGCCGACATGCAAAGAAATTTTTGCTATCCTTATTTGACACCAGGGACTAAAACCTTTAACGTCTTTTTGTTTCCGTTTAGTAACGTCAGAACTCGTTCTACCGTAATTTTAATTTGTAATTTTTAAACGGTTTTTAAGTAACGATATACACTATGGCTGATGATTGCCGAAAGGCATGAAACTCAGAGTTCCATATAAAGGTGTTTTTATTCATTTTAAATAAATAAATAAATAAATATTGCTCTATTATTCATTAGTATTGAGCACTCTCAAACGCACAAGAGTATTTGTATTATTACACTATAATAATACATTATATATTTTGTATAAATTTGCTCCGACAAGTTGAGCACTCTTCTCAAGTCGTCAACAAAATGGAAAAAATAAACCTGAAATACTCAATCAAAAATATACCGATTCCATCTGAAAAAGAATACAATTTAAAACTACTAAACAAAACAGAAATGCTCATAAAGAAAATGAGATGGAAGGCGTTCTTCTTCATAAATAATTACCCAAGAAATGATTCAAGTTATACAGACTACGGAATTAAGGGTGGAATGCAAGAACCGAACTTGAGTCAAGTTCGACTTGAAATCTCAAGTTCGACTTTGTCAAGTCAGACTTGAAAAATTGACTTGAGCGAATGCGTAAACGAGACTTGAAAATTTCAAGTTCGTGCTTGAGAAAGTCGAACTTGAATAATAGTCGAGGCGTTGAATTTAGGGCGTTTATCGGAAAATGCACTTCGCAACCAATAGCGGTAATGGATTTTTTTTACGGGAAAAACCTTTTACTGAAACAAATTCGTTTAATGATATTTGTATAATATACGATCAATATATAAATTATATGACAATATAAATTACAATTTAACTACAGGTATTAGTTTAGTTAATCATGACACTTTTACAACTTTAAAGCAGTGAAAAGGAAAAGATAACAAATAAATGTGTTATTATAGTCTGTTTTTTTGTTTACTGCCTATTCTGTTTCCTTTTATCAAAATGAAAATTTTGTCGTAAATATTTATGATCGGAATTGCTCATCATATAAAAGAACAAAAATTTCAAAATGCATATCCACTATAGACTTTTTGCTTACTTTGTAAATATTTGTAAAATGAATTCTAAAAGACGAATTTTCAGTCAGCAAGAAAAATCACTTTTGATCAATATAATCAAAGACTACAAAGACATCGAAGAAAAGAAAACGGATAATGTCTCCCTTAAAAAAAAAAAAATCTTTGTGGGAAGAAATAACGCAATTATTCAACAGCCAAGGCATCGGAGTTAAAAGAGATCAAAAAGAACTAAAGAAATGCTGGATGAACTCAAAGCAAAAAGCAAAACAATTTGTTGATTTGTAAGTACCAAATAAAGAAAAAAAAACAAAGATTATTTTTATAGGCAAGCACCCAGTAAACATAAGACATGTTTTAGACATCTAAAAGAAGTCTTGTGTACATTTAACAAACGTTATTTATATCGAAAAATGTTATTAAAATATGAATTGTGGGACAATGATTTTCTTGTCCAAACTGTATGGTTACCAGTAAAGTTTATACAGTGCTGGACTTCTCTCTGTCAGACTTTTACAACATGTTTTCTTGTCGATATTACTTTAAAGTTAATAATATGGGGTTTTTCTAACCAATTCTTTGGATTTTAGTGAAAGAAAAGAGCTAAACAAAACTGGCGGAGGTCCTAGTCAAACTCCTGTTCCGTCACAGGAAATTGAAAGCGTTCTGCAGATATTACCACCAAAATCGTTGAATCCTATTTTGACACCATTTGGGGATGATGCTATACTGCAATGTAATTTTATTTTATTTTTTAATTTTATTTCTTTTTAATACTATATATTTATTTATTTTTTTAATTTCATATTTTATTTTTCAATTTTATCTTTTTTCTTAAATTTTAATGAAAATTAAGGTTTTTTACAAATACTGACAAAACTAATTATTTTAAACAAACTTGGTTTTCTCAATGCTAAAACTATATATATATATATATATATATATATATATATATATATATATATATATATATATATACACACACACACATACACATATATAGACATATACATATACATATATATATATATATATATATATATATATATATATATATATATATATATATATATATATATATATATATATATATATATACACACATTTTTCATCATTTAAATATATTATTTATTTATATAGGTATTTCGAACGAGTCAATGGAGATCACATATGGAGACAGGACTTCTGATACTATTGGGCCAATCATAGAAACAGAAAAGAAAACTTTTACTGAGCCTTTGATTGCATCTGGTTCATTAACACATGAAAAAGAACAATGCTCAACATTAAAAAAGATATCTCTCTCTAAAAAAATCGAAAAAAAGCAATATAATGAAATTCATGAACTTGATAAAAAACTAATGCAAAAACAAATAGAAATAGCTAACATAAAAATAAACTTACTCCAGCAAAAGCAACAATACAAACTAAAAGAACATGAAATTAAAATGGAAATTTACCAAAAAAAATTGTCACAGTTATAAGTATTAAAAAAAACACAACAGAATTATTCTAATTGAGGAAAATTATTTTTAAACGACATCAGATCTGGTGTTTTTTATTTTATGTTTTAAATTATTATTTTATTTCTTAGTGAAATTGTTTTTTGATATATAGTACTAATTTGAAATGTATTTTTTTTTTTTTGAAATAATATGCAAATATAACTTTTATCTATAATCAGACAAACAAAAAAGATTTTTTAAAAAAATTGGTCCACAATTTGATTTCTTTTTGCTTCTCCATAAATATCTCTTGTAAATGCTTCAGCGCCATCTTCTTGATTGCTATTTTGTATTTCATTGTCTTCCCAATGATCATTTTCTAGAAGGGCAATGTTGTGAAGCACAAAACAGGATACAATTATGGCTATGGAATTTTGTAATTTAGTTCGTAAGGGAATGCTAAGACAAGGAAATCGTTTTTTTAATATACCAAAACAACATTCAACTGCCATACGTGTACTTCTCAAACTGTAATTGTATTGGATTTCATTTTCATTTTTTGGGTTTGAAAAAGGTGTCATTAAATATTGTTTACAAGGATAGCCAGAATCACCTATAACATGAACATGTTGGCGAGCTTCTAAAACTTCTTTAATAGCTGAGTTGGAAAAAACTCGTGAATCATGAACACTTCCAGGCCATTGAACACAAGCAGATAAAATTTCTTTTGAAGGACCTGCAATGACCTGGCAATTCAAAGAAAAAAAACCCTTTCTGTTTCGATATATTTCTGGGTTTTCTCCACCAGGGTTTATTATAGGAATATGTGTTCCATCAATTGCTCCTATACATCCTGGGAATCTTTGAATTTGGTAAAATCTAAACAATGGTTGACAAATATAAATATTTTTGTTATCAAAGAAAATTTTAGAGTTTGTATGAAATAGCAAAATGCAAATATCCATGAAAACTTATAATCACCTTTGTTGAATTATCAAAGAATCAGCTTCTGTTGGAAACTTTATATACTGATATCTTTTGTTGGCAATTTGAATTGAAATGTTTTTAACTACTCGACAAACAGTTGACTGATTAACTTTCAGCTCCTCCAAATCTCCTATTACTCTCTAAAAGAGTGTACTTAATTAGATCAAATCATACAAATTTAAATGTGAAGTTCTTTATTTTTTGTTACTTGAGTATATGATTACTTTATTTGTTGTTATAAAATGGTGTTATTTAAAAACATAATACAAAATCTACAATAAGAATACAATAAGAATACAATACAATAAAAAGGTACCATTGTCTAATACCATTTCTTGAATATCTACTCACTTGGAATGAACCAGTAGCATAAAACCGAAATGCAATAGCCAGTTGTTGTACAGATGAAAGAGGGCACCCTCGATTGCTAACATTGTTGTTAATAATGTCATTAGCCAATATTAAAAAGGTTTCTTTGGAAAATCTGTAGCGCCTTTTAAATTCTATATCATTATAAACTTCTAAAGGATTGGCTCTGTCAATAATAAACCTTGGAATGAGATTTGGCATATTTCTTCTTCTTCTTCTTCTTCTTCTAAAATTCAGCTCATACCGATTCATTTTTGAACGTTTTAAAACAATTTTTTTTTAATACTTCATATTATAACTACTCCTTCTCGTGAATTCTCTTTTACTCCTTTTACATGTATCACTTCTTTGTATAACTGCAACTGTTTATTACTAAATGGAATTTACTTTTATACTGTATCACAAAAACGTGCCTTAATCAACAGCTTTTATAATGGTAGGAAGTTCGACATTTCAAAAAGCTAATAAACATTTCTAATGGCATCAAAATATGACATGTTGGATCATTACATACGAGTTACAGGATGTTTTAAAAGACACACGTTTTCACAATGTTGGTATTCAGTTTTCTGTAATGAATTCATTGACAAATATACTTTCACAATGTAACCTTCTAAATTAATTACGTCAATATGCCCAAGTAACTACTTTTGCTTGTTAAAGACTCATTTTCATATTTGCAAAGGTTGTAATAAGTTATATAGTAATAGTAAAGTTTTGTTACGCATCAGCAAAATGATAATGGCGGTCTGTTTTTTTTTTCAAGTTTGGTTTCAAGATTGGTCTGGAGCAGACTTGAAAAAATGACTTGAAAATTCAAAAATTCTCGTTTTTCAAGTCTGACTTCAGTTCAAGTTCGCTTCTTGCATTCCGTTCAAGTCAGACTTGAGATTTGAAGTCTGACTTGAAATTTCAAGTCGGGTTCTTGCATTCGGAAGGAATTTTTGCTCTCTCAAGTCTGGTTTGAAGTCAGACTTGAAAACGGTCTATTTTTAGCGGTTTTCAAGTCTGACTTGAGTTGAAGTTCGCTTTGTGCATTCGCTCAAGTCGCGCTTAAGGTTTGAAGTTCGACTTCAAATTTGAAGTTCGGTTCTTGCATTCCACCCTTAATCTTTTTATTTTCCGATATTTTTCGATGGTTTGTGGTGGCTTGCAAAATTTTGCTGTTATTTTGCGAAAACTTCGTAATTATAGATAAATACATCGGAAATACCACAATATTACGAGTTTACACTTTAAATACGATTTATTGTGAAATTACGCGAAAATGTCGTACGATAATGCGTAAATCTCGAAATATATCGGAGAGTGCCCGAAATTCTCCCCATCGGCCTCGGGCTACATCGCACCTCCGATGTGATACCATTCCTCACCATGGCATCACATTGGAGTCACCTTTATTAACTATTTCTCACATCGGAATTTACGCATTTACGCAATATCCCATGGCGGGATGCTCTACTATTGAGTATTGTATATTGAATATTGGATAATTGACAAAATAAGTATATTGTGCTTTTCAAATGTACGTCGATGATAATGCATTTATTACACCTTAAGTAAAAATGGAAACTTTTTCAAAAATAATTATGCTGAACCCAAAGTTTTTGTCAATAAACAATCTTCATGGGTCACTACTCACGGAAATTTACGGAATCCACTTTCAGCTTTACTTACTAATACTCACAGGCTCACCATAAGCAGTGCTAAAAATATTTCCAAATTCACCTTCTGTTACTGGTTTACCAGGGTGTTGGCGGTGCCAAATCTGTACAACTGAATTGTATCGCGATCTGAGTGATTTAAAAAATGAGATATCTAGAGGCTTCATTTTCTGGGCACAATGACTAGGAAAGCTTCTTATGATCACATTGTTTCTACGTGCTTTTAGTATTATTTTTATATTTTTTGCATGGCTGCCATGACCATCTAGTATTAGTAAATTAGTGCATTGCAGTTTGATGGTTGTGTAAATTTTAAGAAGTGGTCAAACCAGATATCAAAATGTTTTTCATTTATCCAACCTTTTTTTGTTGCAACACCAAGTGCTCCTTGGGGTGCTTGATCCAAGAAAGATGGTTTCTTGCGTACACGTGGAAAAATAATCATGAGATGTATATATGTTCCAATAGCACTCACAACTACTAGGAAATGCCTTTTCTTGCGCATTGATACTTTTTCCATGTATAAGCGCGTTAACTTTTATATATGTTTTTTTTTTGGTGACTTTCGAAATTAGGCTTTTTCTTTGTTTGTTTTTAAAAATTCACCACAAGGTATTAACAATGTCTTGAAAGTCGTTTCCATCATTTAATTTTTTTAGACGTAAAGACACAAGTGACCGCAATAAGAGGTGTCACCAAACTGAACCCTTTCGCTGTTGTAAAAGACTGGACTTTTTAAATAGTCGACTAGTTCGACAAGAGGGGGCTGAGCATAAGAATCAAAACTGTATTTTTTATCGTTGTCTATGTACCAGCATACCCAATGAAAACCGTTAGTGTTTGAACCCCCAGTGTTAACAATTCCGCATTCTTTTCTTTTTGGTTTTTTAGGCAATTCATCTCTAACAAAAACGCCTTTAAAGTTTATTTTTAAAGTTTGAGCAGCTTTTATGAGTTGAAAATTGATCAAAGCTTCGTTAGGCAATTCAATTCCTTCGACATTGATTATTTTACATTGTTTTTTAATTTGTAATGCCCTTTAGCCAACATGCTAATTCTGTCATCTAAAATTTTTCTTTTATCATCTTCAGCGCTGAGTACGACTTTTTTGATTTCTTCAGTGTAAATGTCGTGAAGATGTGACCGGATGACATTCATGGTTGCAAACTTTTCTTTTCTATTCATTAAGCATTCTTTGTGGTCCTGGTGTTCTATTTTATTTTCGACGACATTTTTCTTGACCCCTTTGCATTTTTTGTGTTCTTCCTCTTAATGGATCTTGTAAGAGTAGAGTTTTGGTCGAAGCCCAACAAATTCTTCAATTTGCTTTCCTCCGGTTTTGTCTTTGAACATTCCGATGACCTTTTTGTTAACACCAACTTTGAAACCAACGTTTTTAATGGGTGGTTTTTATCGAAGTCGCTTGTGTCAAATCTGTTTTCAACATCATCAGCAATGTCTTTGTAAATTTATAAGCTTCTTTTTTGTTGTGACCAGTCTGACGTCTACATGCTTTTGAATATTTTCCATGGTTTTTCCAAAGACTGAATTGTTCATGAGTTTGAAAAATTCCTTTTCAAAGTTGTTAGTGGCATCTGTTCTTAACTGGGTGTTGCGGTCGATGTAAATTTTCATCCAAGGGCTTTCTTCAAATTTGATTCCTCGATGTATTTTTGTAATGACCAGTCCCAATCGTTCATACAGTTAAAGGTTTTCGTGATAGACGATGTATTCCTTTTTGTTGTTTAAATTTAAAACGAGCTTTTCTACTTTGTTAATAGGCATTTTTTCAGGAGCCAAAGGGTAATTGTTGTGATCGTCGTGAAGATTTTCAGGGTAATCCAAATCAATTTCTAGAATACATGGCATGGATTTCCAATTTAAAAGTTCGTCTTCAGTCATCCATTTAAAGTTGTTAGTGGGAAGAGGTTTGCTCATAGCCCATCCGTATAAGTTGTTGGCGTCTAAGTACTGGATGGATTTAGACACTTTGGTGGGATCGTACGAATCACCCATGTATTTGTTGTTTGAAGTTCCAAGCCGGTTTGAAATCATGCTGATTCCGCCGCGTATTCCTTTTTGAAACATGAGCAGCATGTCAGGGTCGCTCAGAAGCTCCAATTTTACATTTGTCATTTTTAAACAAGCGTCCCAAGCTAGTCCGGGAGAGGTGTAATACCAAGCGGGGTCGATTTTGTAGTGTTTCATGCTACATCTCTGAAATTTTCATAGACATCTGCCAGCATCAGCACATCAGAGACGTTGTAAAGATTGTGGTAGTCTCTGAACGTTTCACAACCAAATTCGTTCCAAACCTTTTGGCCGTGTGCATAGCCTTCAGGACTTATTCCATTGTTGATGAGTTTGGAGAAAAATGCTTCTATTGGAGGCAATTTTGTTTCTGAAAACTTTTCAATCAAGTTCATCCATTCATAAGGGTTAACACCTTTTCTTCGCAATAAATCAAACTGCTTTCCAGAGTAATATTCAGCGATGTCTTTGCATTGGTCGTTGGTCAGATTTTTAGATAGATTGTCTAAACTGGAAGCCATGAATTTGAAGCTGTCAATAAATCACAATTCTCGCCATAATTCACGCAGTTTACCATTTTCTTCATACTCTCTTACTTTGATTTCTTTTGAGAAGCTGATGTATTTTTCTTCGTTGTTGGGGATTCATTTTAATTTTCCACCAGTTAATTTCTTGATGAATAAGTGACTGTCGTAACCACACAAATTATGGAAAATGATGGGTATGAATTTTGGAATTTTATAATTCAAGTTTCATTTTTTGTGAGCAACTTCTCGGTAATCTTCAGTCAAATTACAGTGACCACGCACTTTGTCGTTTTTGAGATCTTCTTCGCAAATGTGACATTTTGTTGCAGCTTTAAAATCCTTTTCATTTTCAGGGGTTATAACCATCTTTTTTTTAAAATCAAACCCGTTGAAAATCTTTTTAAGGTCTTTTTCAAGCATGTTTACAAATTTTCGTGCAACGTCGTCATCATCGCTTTCTGCTGTGTACGTAACAGGCTTTCCTTTATAACCTTTAGGGCCTTTGATAAAATAGCAGAAGAAACTTGGAGCGTGCTTTTGGTATTGCTTAGTATAAGATTTTTCATTATCATATTTGGCATCTGCATTAATGGGCTTGATGAAACTTTCAAAGTCGGCATACACCACAAACGGAACCCTCACCGACCTGTTTTTATTGATAAACTGAATGGTTGTGCGTTTTTTAGGAAGTTCGATTCGGACCGAGATGTTGTCATAACAGTAAGGTTGATGTTTGTGAAGATCCTCTTCATAGTCGTAAGCTTGTAGACAATTTCTACAAAAACATTTTTTGTGTTGACGTGCTGATACTGAAGAGGAGGCAAATCGGCTGAAACTTTTAATGAGGCAATAATGGTCGGTGTCTTTGTTTGAAATGAGCAGTAAATCGATTTTTTTGCAATTTTCGTTGTAATTTTCTGATATTCATAAAGGGTAAGGTTTTTTGTTTTCATATCCAAAAATGTTGATGCTAATGTCTTTATTGTTTGCTTCAAACTTGTCAATTTTATTGAGCTTAACAGGAAAATTAATTCCTCCCCATTTCAACTCTTCAGACTTTTCAATGAGCTCTCCGTCAATTCTTTCGTTATCTCGAAAGAATTGACGGAGTGCTCATTGAAAAATTATGAGGGGGTTGTTATCAATAAAGTTAATGTCCATTTTTAAAATTTTAGACACTCTGCAATTAGAGCCCATTTTATTGTATTTGGTTATGTTCTCCAAGACTTTTTCTTTCATTACACAATTTAACTCTCTTAAATCTGTAGCCTCAAGCACACTTTCAGTGTTGGATGAAAAAGTTTCAATTCGAATGGTTTCTTCACCAGTCATGATGTTTATACATTTCATTTCACACGTCAAAACAATTCGCACTTTTGTATTTCTGTTTTCTCCTATTACTTTTATCGCTGGCTCTTTTGTCAAGTCTAAAAAGGCAGAGGCGTCTTGATAATTTATTTCAGGAGTATAAGAAAATTGCTCAACAACCCTATCCAATGCATGATCAGTCAATTTAAACTTTATTTGTAGTTTGCTGAATACAATGTCTTTGAGAGACTTTATTCTTTTTTCAACTCCATTTCTTACATCGCTCACTGTTTTCTTCACAGCATCTGGAATGATTGGATCAATGGCTGTAAGCACGCGGTTAAAACCATTAGTAACCGCATTTCCGATAGCTGTTGTAAACCTTGAAAACAAACCAGGAGCAAGCACAGGCGTTGAGTTGGTAACCGGCTTGTCAAGGATCTGGTTCGAAGCGATGACAGGTCTTTGAACAGCAGGATTTTGCAAATGAGCTGGTTTTGGAGCAAGAGGAGACTTTAACATGTCAGACCTCACAACAACAGGTCTTGGTGGAATAATGGATGGTTTCGGAGCAATGACAGGCTTTTGAACAATTTGACTCAACGCGATGACAGGACTTTGAACAGCAGGTGCAACAACGAGAGGTCTTGCAGCAGTCGTTGACCTTCGACGTGTTACAAGTCGAGTACCAATAACAGGCTTTGTATTTTTTTACGGCTTCATTGAGCTCGTCCCAAGTCATTCTTGTATAACCTTTTATCGTCCGGTCTTTGGCTTCATTTCGCAATTTTGTTAGTGATTTGACTTTTTTTATCTTTCGATGTTTTATCTTTCATTTTTATTATGGAAAGATTTTTATTCAAGTCAAATTCAATTTTCCGCTCTTTGGCAGCAGTTTTAACTTTTCGCTCTTTGGCAACAGTTTTATCTTTCATTTTTATTACGGAAAGATTTTTTTTTTCGTCGTTTTCAATTTTCCGCTCTTTGGAGAATTTTTTCGATGCTTCGTTTTTCATTTTATTTATGCCAAGATTTTCAGATTTTCAGAAATTCAATTTTTAAATTTTTGTTAAAATTTTTAGACTTTTCAATTTTCCGAAAAGAATTGAAAATTTTTTAAGCCGCAGGAGCGCACATTCTCATTTCTTCCTCGTCGTCTTCTTCTTCCAACCATTCATAATTATAAATCGCATGAATTTCACCCTTTTCATCAAATACATGTGCACAACCTGATTCATCAAATTTAATCAGATACTCCCTGCCCAAGTTATCAAATGCAACAATTTCAGATTCAGCCACATGAATTTCACCCAATTCATCAAATACATGTGCACAACCCAATTCATCAAATTCAATAATATACTTCCTTTCCATCTTTTTCATTTGGGAAGTCAAATTCAATTTTTTAAATTCTTTCACATTTTCAGACTTTGTCGTTTTTTCAATTCTTCGAAAAGAATTAAAAAATCATATGGATCTTGTTGACCACCATGACGAAACTATCGATAATGCCATTGAACAAAATGGAAAGCAGTCCAGGCTCATTAAATTTAGCCACATCATCGTCTAAAAAATCAAATTCAGCCACATCATTGTCTGAAAAACTATTTTCCATTTTCATTTCTACAGAAATTTATTAAAGTCGATTCAATTTTTTAACAAAATAAAAAGTTAAAAAATCTTTTCAATTTTGACTTTGCTGCTTTTTACGGTTTTCAAGTTTTTCAGAGTTTAGAAATTCAATCTTGATTCCATTATCCACCTTTCCATCTCGACGCTCTAAATATCTCCATCCACATCCAGCCCCTGCCATCGCTTTGTAAAGAGACCTGTATTCAACCACATCACCCGTTTCAACGTTGGTTGTTCTCACAGTTATAGGCTTTTTCTTAATCAAACCAATCCATTCATATTTAGGATCGGTTGGTTTTTTTTCTTTTATTTCATGTATTCTCTTTCTTCCAGCATGCCCCATTTCTTTTGCTCTCTCCAAAACCACATCTTTACTGATCAAATTATTTTCAACCGCAAGAATCATCAACGTAATTAAATCGTTTGCTGTTTTGGTGACGTCATTCTCTTTCAGCAAATTTTTTAAATACGATGTTGTGTATCTCATTTTTATCACGGAAAGATTTTTTTAAAGTCAAATTCAATTTTTTTAAAAAGAACCTAATAAACAGCATTCATATTGGTTCCGTCTTAAACAAATTTAAGCTCTTTGTCGGAAATAACCACTGCAAAAATGACTGTATTTGCAAGAGTTGCTGTTCGGAATTTAAGGTTTAGCGCCAATTCAGCAGTTTCTGACGTCACTCTCTCTTTTTACTTGCTGATATCAACAAAGAACAACGGATACAATTTTATATATTCAAGCAAGGACAACCCCGATTGGTAAACAAGTTCGTTTGTACCATAATATTTTTCATCAAAAGAGATTGCATCTGCATGAGCCATAACCACTCTCTTTTCTCCAAAATTCAAGTCGTAATTGTAATTTGGATACTTTATTCCATTAACGGTCACGTAAAAATTGCTGATATCACTACTACAATATGCGGATTCTGGGACATTGATACTTTTCCATACTTAAGGAATTCAAGATGGTGTTGTGTTTTTAAAAATGTAAAAAATGTTATTAGATTTCCATCTCATTGTTAATATCATGCCGGAACCTGCAAAGAAGTATAAAACTGTATCGTAATTTATTCCATAATGTTAAAGAGTTTATCATAGTCCATAAATGTAAAGCACGGTTTTAATTTGTAGTGACCAATGGCTAGGGTATGAATTCCGTCATCTAAGATAATTCTTTTGTCGTCGTTAGCGCTGAGTGCAACCTTGTTGATTTCTTCGGTGTAAATGTCATGGTCATGTGATCGTATAACGTTCATGGTTGCATGCTTTTCTGTCTTATTCATTAAGCAGTCGTAATAGTCTTGATGAGTGATGTGTTTATCAACAACTTTCTTTTTAACCCCTTTGCATTTTTTCTCTTCTTTTTCATTAAAGAGCTTATAAGAGTATAGCTTAGGACGAAGTCCAACAAACTCTTTAATTATTTTTCCACCAGCCTCGTCTTTGAACATGCCGATGATCTTATTATTTAACCCTACTTTAAACCCAACGTTTTCAATAGCAGGATGGTCTTTAGAAAAGTTGCTCGTGTCAAATTTGGTTTCAAGATCATCAACAATGTCCTGATAAAAATCGTCTGTTTCGATTTCGTAAAACAGAGAGTCAGTATCAGTCATGAGTAATTTCAGCTTATCCCCGTATTTAGGTTTCATGTAGTCGTAATGATGCTCAAACATGAGAATTTTGCTTATGTCTAGAACGCTCAGTCCTAAGTAAACAGGCTTGTTGTAAAAGAGTTTTGTTCTTTTCATGTGAACCGCTGCAAGGTTTTCATCAAAAATGGTATTTCTATCATAGTTAGGTTTTCTTGACAATTTTAAGACTTCTTTTTTAGTGGTGACCAGTTTAATATCAACATGCTTTCGAATATTCTCCATGGTTTTTCCAAAGACAGAGTTGTTCATGAGCTTAAAAAATTCTTTTTCAAATTCGTTTTTAGCTTTTGCTCTTAATGTGGTGTTGAGGTCAATGTATTGTTTCATGAAAGGTTCTTCTTCAAAGGTAATACCTCGATGAATTTTGGTAATGATCAATCCAAGTCGTTCATAGAGTTTTAGGTTTTCGTGATGAATGACATATTTCTCCTTGTTGTTTAAATTAGGAACGAGCTTTTCTACTTTTCCAATGGTTAGTCTTTCAGGAGCTAAAGGATAGTCGTTGTGTAAATCGTGTAGGCTTTCGGGATAGGTTAAATCAACTTCGAGAATGCACGACATGGATTTCCAATTGGAGAGTTCATCCTCAGCCATCCATCTGAATCCTCTAACAGGAAGAGGTTTGCACATAGCCCATCCATATAAATTATTAGCGTCTAAGTATTGAATGAATTTAGAAGGTTTTGAAGGATCATAGTCTGGCATGTATTTGTTGTTAGCAGTTCCATGTCGTTTGCTGATCATGCAAATTCCACCACGTATACCTTTTTCTATCATATTAAGCATATCAATATCAGACAGAAGCTCTAACTGAATTCCAGTTAGCTTTAACATAGCATCCCAAGCCAAACCAGGCGATACCAAGCAGGGTCAAGCTGTAATACCAAGCAGGGTCAAGCTTGTAATATTCCATGCAAGCGTCTCTGAAATTTTCAAAGACATCGGCAAGTATCAAGACGTCAGACATGTTGTACAGTTTTTGGTAATCTTTAAATGTTTCACATCCAAATACATTCCAAACGTTTTGTGCATGCGCGTAGTCTTCACAGCTTATTCTATCATCATTCAGTTTGGAATAGAATGCTTCAATAGGAGGCAATTGCGTTTCGGAGAACTTTTCAATCGAGTCCACCCAGTCATAAGGGTAAATACCTTTTTTTCTTAATAAATCAAACTGCTCTTCAGAGTAATATTGAGCAACGTTTTTGCATTGGTCGTTGTTTAGATTTTTAGCCAAACCGTCTAAACTACCAGCCATGAATCTGAAGCTATCAATAAACCTTAATTCTTTCCATATTTCCTTTAGTTTACCCTTCTTATCAGTAAATTCTCTCACTTTGATTTTTTTCGAGAAGCTGATATATTTTTCTTCATTGTTGGGTATGCAATTAAGCTTTCCACCTAATTTCTTGATGAACAAATGGCTGTCATAGCCAGACAAATTATGTAAAATGATGGGTATGAATTTTGGAAGTTTATAATCCAAGTTGCATTTGTTATGAGCAGCTCCTCGATACTTTCCAGTCAAATGACAGTGGTCTAAGACTTTATCATCGTTAAGGTCTTTTTCGCAAATATGACATAGAGTTGCAACCTCAAAATTCTTTTCATCCTTATCAGTAACCACTTTCTTTTTTACTATATCAATCTTGTCAAGAATCTTTATAAGATCTGATTCAAGCATGGTTATAAACTTTTGAGCTACGTCATCGTCATCGCTTTCAGCTGTGTACATGACTGGTTTTCCCTTGTAAAGGTTATCGTCAAAGCATTTGATATAATAGCAGAAGGAGCTTGGTACGTGCTTTTGATATTGTTTGGTGTATGACTCTTTATTATTATATTCAGTGTTGTCCTCGATGGGTTTGATAAAACTTTCAAAGTCAGCAAATACAACGTATGGAACCCTCATAGACTTGTTATAGTTTTTAAACTGAACAGTCGTCCCTTCTTTAGGAAGTTCGATTCTTACTGAGGTGTTATCATAACAATAAGGTTGATGCTGTTGAAGCTTTTCTTCCTGGTCATAGCCTTGCAAGCAATTTCGGCAATAATGTTGTTTTCTTTTACCTTTTGATGTTTGTGTAGACAATAACCTGCTTAAACTTTTAATAAGACAGTAATGGTCAGTGTCTTCGTTTGAAATAAACAACAAATCAACACAGTGCTTTCGATCTGTAAATTTAGATATTTTCAAAGGGTAAAGTTTTTCATTTTCATACCCAAAGACGTTAATGTTAATAGTTGGATTGTTTTTCTCAAACTTTTTAATTTGAGCGATCTTGACAGGAAACTCCATTCCATCCCAATTCAGCTCTTCTGATTTTAAAATAAGATCATTGTCAATTCTTTCGTTATGCGTATTTTTCAGATTCAACGCTCGAGCGACTGACCATTTAAAGCATTGATTGTCCTTGTTTTCCATGTTGATGATTGCCTTTTTGTCTTTCAGCTCTTTAGACAGTTCAATATAGGAAGAACCGCTGAGAGGCTCGTAATCAGTAAAGTTAATATCCATCCTTAAAATCTTAGACAGGGTAGAATTAGATCCTAAAGCATTGTATTTAACACTACTTTCCAATACTTTTTCTTCCATCTCACCCATGAGCTCTCTTACATTTGTAGTTGCTATAATAATCTCCGATCTTGATGAAAAGCTTGCTTCCCGAGTCACTTCTTCACCAGTCATCATGCTTACAGATTTCATTTTGCACGTTAAAATAATTCTTACTCTGGTGTTTCTTTCCCCTTCCATGGTTTGAATGGCAGACTCTCTCACCAAATTAAAAAAGGATGCAATGTCTTGATATCGAGAAGAAGGTCTATAAGAAAATTGCCTCACAGAACTCTCCGCTGAATGTTCAGTCATTTTAAACTTTACTATAATTGGCTTTGGCAAGGGCTGTTTGTACACTGTTTTTGATACAAGCGATTTGATAGACTGTATCTTTTTATCGATTTGTTTTGCTGATTCGCTCACATTCTTCTTGACTACTTCAGGAACGTAGGGTTCTATCCATTCTTTAACATCATTAAACTTAGTTTTAACATACGACGCTACACTTTTTGTAACTCTCGTCAGAGTTGAAAATAAACCAGGTCTTGGTGCTGGAACAGGTATAGGTGTAATAACGTTTGTTGAATCAACAACCGGTGTGTTAAGAATAGAGGGTTCATCTCTTGTTACCTGATTTTGCAAGAGAGTAGAAGGCTCGAATGAAATCAAGTCGCTAGACCTTGGTCTTGGAGCTTGAACAGGTCTTTGAACTGCAGGACGAGGAGCTGGCACAGGCTTTTTAGGACTAACAACAAACCTTACTTTTGCAGGCTTTACAGTAGCATTAACAGGTAACGGTCTTGCCTCAGTCGTTCGTCTACGAAAAGTAGCAGGAGCAGAGACAACTCTAGGAGGCTGCAAAGCCATTATAAGTTCCTCCTTTCTCATTTTAGAGTATCCTCTTATTTTTTGCCCTTTAGCAATTTCTTTTAATTCTTTTACATCCATTTTAGAATAGTTTCGATCTTTTCGATCATTAACAGGCTTTTGGCCAATGACAGGTCTTGTTGTTCTTATAGCTTCAACAAGCTCTTCCATAGTCATTCTGGTATAGTCTTTTATAGCTCTTTCTTTAGCATCTCTTCTTAATGATGCCATTGATACTTTTCGATCTTTCAACGTTTTGTTTTCCATTTTTATTACGGAAAGATTTTTGTTTAAGCCACTTTCAATTTTTCGCTCTTTGGCGGTAGTTTTTGCTTTTTGCTTTTTAGCATCAGTTTTATCACCCATTTTATTAAGAGAAAGAATTTTTTTTTCGGTGCATTCAATTTTTCGCTCTTTAGCAATTAAATCTGGTTTTGAAGAATAGATACTCATTTTTATTGTACCAAGATTTTCTTTAAGTCAATTCAATTTTTTTAAATCTTGGCACACTTTCAGCATATTTTCTTCTTCGAAAAGTTTTTACCGTTTTTTAATTCTTTTCGCGGGAGAATTAAAAACTTATGAAACAAGATAATTGGCAAAAATTTCGCTTATTGAGTCGTATACATGTGCTTGACCCATTTCATCAAATCTAATCGTATACTTTCTTCCCCACTCGTCATGTGCAGTAAATTCGTATCCAGCCACATGAATTTCTTTTTCTTCATCAAACAGATGCGCACGACCCATGGTATCAAATTCAATCACATACTTCCTCTCCATCTTTTTATTTACGCCAAGAATTTTATTTAAGTCAATTTTTTAACATGTTAAAAGTTAAAAAATCAATTTTGCTGCTTTTTACGTTTTTCAAGCTTTTCAGAATTTAAAAATTCAATCTTGATTCCATCATCCACCTTTCCATCTCGACGCTCTAAATATCTCCATCCACGTCCAGTCCCTGCCATCGCTTTGTAAAGAGACTTGTATTCAGTCACCTCACCCGTTTCAATGTTGGTTATTCTCACAGTGATGGGCTTTTTCTTAACTAAACTAAGCCATTCCCATTTTGGATCAACAGGTTTTTTTTCTTTTGGAGGAGGCTTTACTTTTTTTTCTTTTGCTCTTTCTAAAATCTCATCTTTACTGATCAAATTATTTTCAACCGCAAGCATCATCAACGTTATTAAATCATCTGCTGTTTTACTAACGCCGTTTTCATTCAACAAATTTTTCAAATACGATGTTGTATATCTCATTTTATTATACCAAGATTTTTTTTTAAGTCAATTCAATTTTTCCTGAAAAGACATCTCAATAAACTTAATAAACAGCAGTCATGTTGATTCCATCTGAAACAAATTTAAGCAATTTATCAGAGATCACCACTGCAAAAATAACTGTATTTGCAATAGTTGAAGTTCGAAATTTAAGGTTTACCACTAATTCAGCTGTTTCCGACGCCACTCTTTCTTTTTGCTTGCTGATATCCACAAAGAACAACGGATATAATTTTATATATTCAAGCAAGCTTAACCCAGATTGACAAACAAGTTCATTTGTGCCGTAATATTTTTCATCAAAAGAGAACGCATCTGAATAAGCCATGACCACTCTCTTTTCTCCAAAATTCAAGTCGTAATTGTAATTTGGATACTTTATTCCGTTAACAGTCACGTAAAAATTGCTAACATCACAATGGTCGAATAGTGATGGATTAACTGTTTGACTGGAATTTCTGTTTGTCTGAAGTCCGAACAAGATAAATCTTGGAATGCTTTTGTCAGTAACTCTTCCAAGCGACCAGGTAAATTCTGTTTGACCGGCTGGAATAAGCTGTCTTTCACATTTGTTTGATTTATAAGCCACTTGAATGGGGATTTTTTGAGCTATTAAATTCATGAAATCAGTCTTTTTCGAAATATCCAATTCAACGCGAGGCATATAAAGTCTGAATTTTTTAAGGTTGATCATTCCTCCACTAACGCTCTCCGCTCTATAAATCGCATCATCACATTCTTTCTTTGTAAAGGTGATGGTATGCCTAAACCCATAAACAACTTTGTCATAGGTTTCGCAAAATCCAAAAATGTGTTTCAACGGAATTTTAAACGAAAAAGCTCCAACGGATGTAGTGTCTGCAAACAAGTGGTCTCGTCTAACATTGAATCCTGAATTTCCAACAAGATTTGACGTATCCATATACCACATCTGTTTTAATCCATCGGCAAACTGAAATCCATAAGGATATTTCATCAATCCAAGTATGGTGGTGGCTGGACCTGGATACATCACTCTTTCCACTTGCTCTCCCGACAAGTCATAAGTCACATCATTAAACAAATACATCAAAGCGTTGTTCACCAGTGCAATGTTGTCTTTAGCATCATAAAAGGTTCCATCGCTCTTTTTCAACACTCCTTCAATAAGAATGTAAGCCTCTGATGGTACTGTTTGAATCGATTGGCAGTCAATCTCAAAAGTAATCGTGCCTGAAGAATTTAAATCGAGATTGGTTGGAAGATACTCAAAAAAATCAACTTTTTCAATACCAATATCATACTCTGGGTTCTCAGTAACTCTTAATCGCTCAGTACTTATCATTTTTTATATAATAAAAAAAATTATTTAATTCATTTAAATGTCTCTTATCGCAAGCCATCGCAAGTTTATAACAAGTCATCGCAACAAAATGCTATCTTCATACTATTTTCATACCCTGTCCCATTTTCACCAGATCTTGAATTCGAATCGCGTTCTTTTTAGACATTTTATTACTTTGAATAGATGAACCAGTCTTTAATTTCTCAATGGTCTTTTTACCTTTGTCAATAGCCACGTCTTTAGCAGCAGAGATGGCTGAAAGGGCTAACTCTGTCCCAGCAGATTTTGCAGCTGTAATCGCTTCTTGTCCAATTTTGCTTGTTGCAGCATTTTTAAGCAAATTCACTGTTGCTTTTGACACACTTGACGCAGCTGCTCTTTTTATGAAATTTTTAATCATGTCTACAATACCACCTCCACCAACAACGTTCTTTTTCACATATCTTCTTTTGTTCACAATGAGCATTTTTTAAATAAAACACTTTTTTTAAATAATTTTATCAATAGTGCTCATTAACGATTTATATTCCTCTTTATTAATCTCCCCCTGTCTCAACAGCTCATCGCAAATAGCAACAGCCACATTTCTTGACTCTTTATTCCCAGCATGCCATGCAGCAATACTCAATTCAAGCTTTTCCACCAACGCATTAGGATCGCTTGGAAGAATAATGACACCACTACCTTTTTTACCTTTTTCAATACGCATCATTTTTTCCCAAATAGGAGCAATAAGTTGCTGATACTTTGGTCTTCTTGATGATTTCGGTTTATGCGGTTGCGAATCAGATCTTATAGCATCACTTTCCATTAAAATTTTTTCATAATTTTGCAAATCTTCATCGGTATAGCTCTTTGGTATTGTTAATTCAGTCATCAGTTCCCAAAGGCCTTTTGTTCCATTATACCTTTCACCACCGACAATGATATCATTTCCATCTATTTCAACCTCCATTTTTCCAATATATATTTTATCTCCAACTTTGTTCACTTCGAAAGGTCTTTTCTTTTTTTGATCGACTGACAGGCTTTTAATCATCTTTTCATTGCTTTCAATCAGAGGCTTGTAAAGCTTGCTCAAATCAGTCTGAAGATTAGCATCTGAAATGTTGCCGTTTCTTCTGTCATTAATTTGTTTCACAATTTCATCCCTTTTATTTAGGTCTTGTATTTTAAAGAAAAACATCTTTTTAAAATACGTGGAAAAAAAACATAAATTGGTTTTTACGACTACGTTGATCCTTTTTAAAATACGTGGAAAAATACATAAATTGGTTTTTACGACTACGTTGATCCTTTCTTAAACAAATTGTTAAACGTTTGAATCGCGTCTTCTCGTCCTTTTTGGATTAAGTTTTCTTTAGTAACTTCATCTATTCCCTTTTTGGTTTTGGTTCGTATTTCCACCGTCAAGGATTTAAATTTTTGAAGCTCACCAAGAATCAATTGAAACTCTGAATCGCTTATTTTTCCGTCTATCAACGCTTTGGAAATGTGCTCACTAATCGTATTCAATTTCGACTCAGCCAACACTTTGATCTTCTCATGCTTTTCCGCTTTTAATACCATCTTTTTGTTGACTTGACCTCCAACAATGGATAAAAACCCCATGCCAATAGCCACACCTTCACACGCAATCGCTACTGGACTGGCAATAATCGTAGACAAAAGCCCTATTCCAGTCGCACCTAGTGCTATACATAATCCTTGCATCACATTGTCCGCATTCGAAAAGATTCTAAACACGCGATGGTACTTTTTGCTTAGATGAACTCGCTTTGCTTCTTCACTCTCTATCTCTTTCTGAATCTCGCTTATTTTCTGAAGTCTATAAACATGTCCTCCTTCATCTATAGGAGCTGATGGAAGAACTGGATAAAGTTTTTCATTCAATATTTCCATTTTTTATTAAGAAAAAACTATTTTAAATCAATGTAACTAATCTTACAAAGTTTTTCTCCTTTTTTAACAATCACGTCCTGTTTGCTGTTACTATTCACGTCCATAATAACATCATCTACAGACTCTGAAATAATAACTTCGTTTTTTCTATAATTCAATTGATCAGTAATTTTATTCATTAATGTTATCACTGCAACACCTTTCTCCAAATTCAGCCCAATGGATAAAGCTATCATTGTATGTGAGAGAGCAGCAAATTTAATGTCTTTCTGAGCAAAAATCTCATATTGTTCGTTAACGTTGAAATAAGGTGGATGATCTAACGTTTTCGTAGACACAATAATGTTGTTTGGTCTTCTTTCCTCCAACTCTCTAACCCTCTCTTCCAAAATTTTTAATTGCAAATCCAAACTGTGACTTCTGCTGATACAACATTTCTAAAAAACTTGTGAGGAGCATGCATTTTTACATATTAAAAATAAATTTTTAGATCATTTTATTCCTCACATGTAAAGAATAAAATGATTATCGTTTTTTAAGCAGTAGAAGCGCACACTCTATATTTATCTTTTTTAAAACCTTTAATCAACGCTTTAATCTTTAATCTATTTCTTCTTTTCTCCTCCTCATTAATGTATTCTACGCTTTCATCATCTTCGATGTAAATGGTAAAGTTGTTTCCTCCCGTTTCATTACGCATATCTTCTAACAATTCATTATATATATAATCATCATATTCATTTTGTTCTTCAACACTCATCGAATTGTAATCTAAAACTACAGGATCACCCAACATAGACTCATTGTAAGGTAAATCTTCAGGATCATTGTAATCTAAAACTACAGGATTAGCCACAGAATCATCGTCAGAACTATCATCAGAATCATCGTCTTCTGAACTAGACCAACTAAATATGATAGCTTCGTCTAATGCATTCACATCATCGTCTTCGCTTTCATATATTTCATCGCGCTGATCTTCTAAAAATTCATTATCTAACATACTCATTGTTATTTTTTATATGAAAAGAAATTTATTTAACTCAAAATTCAAAATTTTTTTCTTGTCATACAAAACGACGCGTCTATTTTTGCAAACTTAACAATTCATTATTATCTACCCATGAATTAAACGAGTCTGGATATCCCAACCATTTGACTAACGACTTGCTCTTGGTTTTGCGAATGATTTTTTCAATTCTGAATATGTCTTGATGCGTCTTTTGCATCTCCTGCTCGTAAAAGGTGCCTTGAATTTCTTCACCGTTAGCGTCAGCGATTTTATACGTGGGTGGATTCGTATGCTGAACATTTGACACTGTAAAAACCTCTTCAGTCCATCTCGGCGTATACCCCTTTTCAAAATGAGACTTCTTTTTTACGATCCTCACTTGATCACCTATGAGAAATTTTGGTTTTGCTGGTAATGTTTGATCCTTTCCATACAGATTCCACCATACCCTACCTTTATTCTTTTCATCGCTAGCTTCCACTGGTGTCATTTTGATAGAAGAGTGCTTTGTGTTGTTGTAATTTTTCACCATCTCATCTAATACGTCAATGTATTTATTGGTATTGTTGGCTGAAAAATATTTAAACATTCTCTCTTTCATCGTTCTGTTCCATCGCTCGACAACAGAACTTTTTTCCTCGTTTTCAGTGGAGTATAGTTGCACACCCAACGCTCTCACGTGCTTGTTGTAAAACTCTTTTCCTTTATCTACCCACAATTTGACGCATTTTCTTTCACCAAAAATCTTTTTCAAAGCTTCAGCCACTTCAAGACACGTTTTGCTTTTTAACGGAACGATCCATCCATACTTTGAAAACACGTCGATCACCATGAGTAAATATTTTACGCCCTTGTTGAATTTTGAAAACGATTGCATGTCCACCAAATCTGCGGCCCATATTTCATCAATGTCGTTTACAATCACCCTTCTTCTTTTAAAATGATGAATCACCGGTTTATGAAGCTCCTCTGCAAGCTGATCCGTCCATTTCAAATCACTCACACCTAATCCAAATTTAGCTTTGGCTTTGATGATGGGAGCGATAATTTTTCGCTCGCTTATTTCTTTTTGAGTGGGATTGGGAATCGAATTCATTTCTTCAAGCATCATTCGATCTGCTAAATTTCTGTTTTGCTTGTCGTTAAAATACTTGTAAGCTAAATCATGGTGATATGCTGCATTGTCCACTCTGTCTACCGGTTTGCTCCACTCTTGATACATATCCGTGGAAGTGAGTCTTTTATCTAAATTGGTACCAGGTCCTGCAAAGTTCATACCTGGAACGTGCATTTCTCCTGGAAACTTTGCCCATGGAAGCTTTATTTTTTTTGAAAAATTGTTGATCGATTCCACCAAGTCTCCTCCATTGACCGCATGCGAAGATGATCCATGCGATGAAACAAACTTGCATTTTGTTATCCCACAAGAGTTGCAAGTCCCTTTAAGCATAGGTCTGTTGTTTTTTGTGATCTCGTTTTTCAAGTGAATGGTTTCAGTCTCTCTTCTACACTTAACGCAGTACATTTTTAACATATATAAAAACCTTTTAAATATAAAAAATGGAAGTGATGAAATTGTCATGTAAAATTGGGAAAACCAAAAGAAATAACAGCGCGCTTTTACCTAGAAGTATACGTGGAATCATCGTTGGAAAGTCTGGTTGCGGAAAAACAACGTTACTACTCAATTTACTTTTAAGACCTGGCTGGCTAGATTACAGCCGCTTGCAAGTCTTTGGCAAATCCCTTTTTCAACCTGAATACAAAATACTCAAAAGATCATTCGAAAATAAACTTCCTAAAAAGGATATTGTTGATTTGTTAACGGATGATGTACAAGACGAAATGGAAAAATTGAATTTAAACCCTGAAGATGTTATTGAGGAAATTTCAAAAAAATATTCCGACAATGATGATATGGAGTGTCAATTTTTCGAAACGGCTGATGATGTACCTGAACCTGAATCCTTAGACTCAACCAAAAACAATTTGATGATCTTTGACGATTTGCAATTGACCAATCAAAACAAGTGTGAAAAATATTACATCCGAGGAAGACATTCCAACGTCGACTGCTTTTACCTCGCTCAAAATTATTTCGAGATTCCAAGACATACCATCAGAGAAAATGCTAACTTTATTTGCCTCTTTAAACAAGACCAAAAAAGCGTTAATCACATTTATCAAGATCACGTTTCCTGTGATATGAAAATAGAAGAATTTAAAGCCTTTTGCAATCATTGCTGGAATGAACCTCACGGATTTGCTGTCATCGATCTCTCTTCTAAAAAGAACGAGGGAAAGTACCGAAGCGGATTTGACGATTTTTTATTTTTCTAAAACAATTTAAAAAATAATTCTTATTTAAAAAATGTCAGGTATAATCATCGATGTAGATGGAAAATCAAGTGTTATCACCACTGATTTTTTGGATAAAATCGTTTTTGACGAAGGAAAAAGTTATGAAATGGCTTTTCTCGGTCTTGAGACTTACAACAGCATTCCAAATGTAAACAGTAAAAACAATTCTTTCAAATACAGCATGAACAATGGAGCTAATTGGGAGAACATTATCATTCCATTAGGAAACTATGAGATTAAAGGCATCAATGAGTATTTGCAAAAGTCTATTTTAAACACAATAAAAACAGCTCAACGTGGAAGTTATATTATTGCAAATAAAATTAATTACTCTCCAAACAACCTTCAAATTGGAATCAATCTTAATACTTTAAAATCAACCATTAAACTTGGCTTGAATTATTTGATTGACTTTAATGTGGAGAATAGCATCTCTTCAGTTTTAGGGTTTACTAAAAGAAAATTAAATTCCAATTCCGAATACGAGTCGGATCATATCGTTAGAATTTCAAGCATTAACACCATCAGAATCGTTAACAACGTGATCGGATCATCCTATATTAATGGAACCCAATTAAATTGCATTTACTCCTTTTATCCAAATGTTAGTCCTGGCTATAAAATCATCGAGAGACCAATGCATTTGATTTATCTTCCTGTTAAACTGTTTGAAATTTCAACAATGGTTACTCGCATCATTGATCAGAATGGAGATTTGGTTGATTTTCGTGGAGAGGATATTACAATGCGATATCATATTCGAGAAGTGAAATAAATAATTTTTTAATACATAAAAATGAGCAATTATCAAAACATCAAAATTAACATCTCGCAGAGTCAATCTGATAAAATTAAAAAAGCCATGCATGATAAAACCGATACTAGCATTAAGCTTTCTCATCAAGACTTGAACGGTAAACATGTTCTCGCTATCACTAATTCGCAATTGAACAAAATTAGAAAAGCGTATGAAGCTGGTAAAGGAGTCACTCTTAAATTGAGCAAAAGACAAATTGCATACAACTCAACCATTGAAGGCGGATTCATCGGAGCTCTTCTACCTTTATTAGGTATGTTAGGTAGCACTCTTGCAACAAGAGTAGTTCCTGCTCTAGCCACCGGATTGCTAGCAGGTGTAGGCTCTTCTGCAGGTTCTGCTATGGTTGATAAAATTGCAGGAAGAGGTATCGTTTATTTGAAAAAGAATGGAAATGGAATGAAAATGGGAACGCACAGAGGAAACGGATTATTTTTAACACCCTGGCCTAAAGGAGGATCATTCAAAGACGGAGTTTACGTTAAAAGCGGAAGAGGATATGAATCTATCGGCGCTGGTTTGCTTCTCGGACCTAACTCACCCTTTAATAGTATACCCTTTTTAGGTGCTATTCTATGAAAAATCGCTTGTTAAAAAAATTCGGATAAACTTTTTAAGAAATTAAAAAAATGATCAACTTTCAATGGATTGACGTAGAAGGAATTGTTTTACCTAATGAAGCTTTAACTAACTTTCAATTGATAAAGTCTGCTAAACAGTTAAAACTAAAAAACTTTCAAGGCGTGTTTGTCAGGGATGAGTTACCGAAAAAGACAAGAAAAAAAGAATGTGGAATTGTGAATACGGGAGATTCAAGCACGGATGGGTTTCATTGGGTATGCTGGTATAAAGACGGAGACAGAAAATACAGCTTCGACTCTTATGCTCAGCCTCCTCTTGTTGAGCTGGTCGACTACTTGAAAAGTCCAGTTTATTATAACAGTGAAAGAGTGCAATTTGGTAACACTTCTTATTGCGGCCATTTGTGCCTTTACGTCTTGAAAAAATTGAATGAAGGTCTTGACTTTCAAGAAGTTATCAATACCTTGTGGTGAAATTTTTAAAGAATAAATTTTTTTTTAAAAATAACAAACCATGAATGTTATCCGATCACATGAACATGACATATACACCGAAGAAATCAACAAAGTAGCTCTCAGCGCTAACGATGATAAAAGACACATCTTACAAGACGGTATTCACACGTTGGCTTATGGTCACTACAAATTAAAACCGTGCTTTACATTTATGGACTATGATAAACTCTTTAACATTATGGAATAAATTACGATACAGTTTTATACTTCTTTGCAGGTTCCGGCATGATATTAACAATGAGATGGAAATCTAATAACATTTTTACATTTTAAAAACACAACACCATCTTGAATTCCTTAAGTATGGAAAAGTATCAATGTCCCAGAATCCGCATATTGTAGTAGTGATATCACAATGGTCAAATATGGCTGGATTAACAGTTTGGCTGGAAGATCTGTTCTGCTGAAGTCCGAATATGATAAATCTTGGAATGCTTTTGTTCGTAATTCTTCCAAGCGACCAGGTGAATTCTGTAAGACCGGATGGGATGCTCTGCCTTTCGACTTTGTTTGATTTATAAGCCACATGAATGGGTGTCTTTTTAGCTATTAAATTCATGAAATCGTTTTTCATCGAAAAATTCAATTCAACGCGAGGCATATAAAGTCTGAATTTTTTAATGTCGATCATTCCTGCACTGACGCTCTCCGCTCTGTAAATAGTATCATCGCATTCTTTCTTTGTAAAGGTGATGGTGTGTCTGAATCCATAAACAACTTTGTCATATATCTCACAAAATCCAAAAATGTGCTTCAAAGGAATTCTAAATGAAAAAGCTCCCACGGATGTAGTGTCTACAAACAAGTGGTCTCGTCTGACGTTGAATCCTGAATTTCCAACAAGATTTGACGTATCAATGTACCTCATTTGCTTCAAACCATCTGAAAGCTGAAAACCATAAGGGTATTTCAACATTTCAAGCATGGTGGTAGCTTGACCTGGATAAATGACTCTCTCCACTTGCTCTCCTGACAAGTCATAAGTGACATCGTTAAACAAATACATCAAGGCATTGTTCACCAGTGCAATCTTGTCTACAGCTTCGTAAAAAGTGCCATCACTTTTTTTTAAAACTCCTTCAATAAGGATGTAAGCTTCTGATGGCACTGTTTGAATCGATTGGCAGTCAATTTCAAAAGTAACCGTACCTGAAGAATTTAAATCGAGATTTGTGGGAAGATACTCAAAAAAATCAATTTTTTCAATGCCAGTGTCAAACTCTGGATTTTCGGTAATTCTTAATCTGTCGGTATTTATCATTTTTTATTTATTAAATTTTTTTAATTCATTTTACACGCTTACGCCATTTCAAAATTTACACGCTTACGCCATTTCAAAATTTACACATTTTATGCCATTTCAAAATTTACATAATTTACAAAATTTACACATTTTACAAACAGCCTTCACAGATACTTTACACGATTTACAAAATTTACACATTTTACAACGGTTGACACATTTTACAACGGTTTACAACGGTTTACACATTTTACAAAATTTACACATTTTACAATGGTTTACACAATCTTCATGCCGTTTCCCATTTTTACAATGTCTTGAATTCTGATCGCTTTTTTTTTTGTCATTTTCTTCCTGCGAATGAATGAACCAAACATTTTTTTATGCAATTCTTCCATTGGACTCTGTACTTTTATTTATCACTTTCTCAATCGCCTTCTTTCCTTTATCAATGGCCACGTCTTTGGCAGTGGAGATGGCAGAAAAGTCTAACTCTTTTCCTGCAGACTTGGCAGCCATAATCGCTTCTCTTCCAATTTCGCTTTTTGCAGCATTTTTAAGCAAAATCACCGTTTCTTTTGACATTCTTGAAGCTACTGCTCTTTTCATGAAATTTTTAATCGTATCCACAATTACCGCCTCCTCCAACAACGTTCTTTTTCACATATTTTCGATTATTTATAATGAGCATTTTTTTAAAAAAAATTTATTTTTTTTTAAATAATTTTATCAATGTACCTTTGAATCGATTTGTATTGGTCTTTATTTATCTCTCCTTGCCTCAACAGCTCATCGCATATGGTTACAGCCTCGTTTCTCGACCCTGTATTTCCAGCATGCCAAGCAGCCACACTCAATTCAAGCCTTTGCACCAGCGCATTCGGATCGTTTGGAAGAAAAAAAACACCACGACCTTTTTTTCCCTTTTCAATACGCACCATTTTTTCCCAAATATAGGTGCAATAAGTTACTGATACTTTGGTCTCCTTGAGGCTTTTGGTTTGTTCGGCTGTGAATCCGATCTTATTGCATCACTGTCAATCAGAATTTTTTCATAATTTTGCAAATCTTCATCGGTATAGTCGTTTCTGTTTGGAGGAGTAGATTTGGCTATAAGCTCCCAAAGACCACTTGTCCCTTCATACTTTTCTCCACCAACAATGATATCGTTTCCATCCACTGTCATTTCCGATTTTCCAATGTACATTTTATCTCCAATTTTATTCATTTCGAAAGGCCTTTTCTTTTTTTGGTCGTAAACGCTCAAGTAACGAGACGAAAATCACCCTCTTTCATGGTCTTGACCATCTTTTCATTGCTTTCGATAAGAGGCTTGTAAAGCTTGATCAAATCAGCCTGAAAATTCGACTCTAAAATATTGTCAATGAGACTTCTCTGATAAATTTTAATTCTGCTCTCGATCACGTCCCTCACAATTTCATCCCTTTTATTCGGGTCTTGTATTTTTAAAGAAAAACATGTTTTCTAAAATACGTGAAAAAAAATCATAAATAGGTTTTTACGCCAATGTTGATGAAAAAAATTTTTTAAGATCCGTTTTTTGAATATGTTGTTAAACGCTTGAATGGCGTCTTCTCTTCCTTTTTGGATCAGCGAATCTTGGGTAAATTCGTCTATACCTATTTTAGTTTTTGTCCTTATCTCCTCCATCAAGGCTTTAAATTTTTGAAGCTCGCTCAAAATCAGCTCGTACTCTAAATCGCTTATTCTTCCATCTATCAGCGCTTTTGAAATGTGACTGCTAATGGTGTTCAATTTTGACTCTGCAAGAATTTTCAATTTTTCGTGGGTTTCCGCTTTTAATGCCAATTATTTGTTCACTGGGCCTCCGACAATAGATAAAAACCCCATTCCAATAGCAACACCCTCGCACGCAATTGCTGCTGGACTGGCAATAATGGTAGACAAAAGCCCAATTCCCACTGTCCCCAGAGCAATGCACAAGGCTTGGATCGAATTGTCCACATTTGAAATGATTCTAAAAGCGCTATGGTACTTTTTGCTAAGAGTCATTCTCTTTGCTTTTTCGTCCTCCATTTCTTTTTGGATCTCGCTTATTTTTTGAAGGCGGTAAACGTGACCTTCATCCACCGGAGCCGTTGGAAGAACTAGGTAAATTTTATCTATGCTTTTAAATATTTTCATTTTTTTTTTCAATCCATTTATTATTTTAATTCAAATCAATGTAATTAATTTTACAAAGCTTTTCGCCTTTTTTAACGATGACGTCCTGATTGGTGTAAATGTGAACAACCATAATGACGTCATTTACAGACTGAAAGAATAACATCGTTTTTGTAGTAATTCAATTGATCGCTGATTTTGTTCATCAAAGTAACGACTGCAATGCCTTTGTCTAATTTCAGTCCGACTGACAACGATATGGTTGTATGCGAGAGAGCTTCAAATCTAATGTCTTTTTGAGCAAAAATCTCGTGCTGTCCGTTATCGTTGTAATACGTATGATGATCCAACGTTTTTATAGGCACAATAATGCTGCTCGGTCTTTTTTGCTCCAACTCTCTAATTCTCTCTTCAAAATGGCTCAATTGTAAATCTAAACTGTGGACTTCTGCTGAGGCAACATTTTTAAAAAATTTGTGAGGAGCATGCATTTTAACATAATAAAAAGAGATTTTTTAGATCATTTTTGTAAACTGATCAATTTATTATTGTCCACCCACGTGTTAAATGAGTCTGGATATCCTTGCCATTTAACCAATGATCTATTCTTTTGCTTTCGAATGATTTTTTCAATTCTGTATATGTCTTGATGGGTCTTTTGCATTTCCTGCTCGTAAAAAGTGCCTTGAATTTCTTCGCTATTAGCGTCGATGATTTTATAGGTGGGCGGATCCGTGTACTGAATTTTTTACACTGTGAAAACCTCCTCAGTTTATCTCGGCGTGTACCCTTTTTCATAATTAGACTTCTTTTTAGTAATCCTCACTTTGTCACCCATGGAAAATTTTGGTTGTTTTCTTTCGTGTTTGAGCCTTTCCATGCAGGTTCATCCAGACTTTATTTTTATTCTTTTCTTCGCTAGCTTCAGCAGGAGTCATTTTAATGGAAGAGTGCTTTGTGTTGTTGTAGCTGCTCACCATTTCATCTAAAACGTCAATGTATTTATTGGTGTTGTTGGCTGAAAAGTATTTAAACATTTTTTCTTTCATCGTTCTATTCCATCGTTCAACGATGCAACTTTTCTCTTCGTTTTCAGTGGAATACAATTGCACTCCCAGCGCTTTCACGTGCTTGTTGTAAAATTCTTTTCGTTTGCCCACCCACATTTTGGTGCACTTTCTTTTTTCAAAGATTTTACTAAAAGCTTTAGCCACATCAAGACCCGTTTTGCTTTTTAATGGAACAATCCACCCATACTTTGAAAACACATCAATTAACATGAGCAAGTATTTTACACCGTTGTTGAATTTTGAAAAAGAATGTATGTCGACTAAATCTGCAGCCCATATTTCATCAATGTCATTCACAATCACCCTTCTTCTTTTGAAATGATGAATCACTGGTTTGTGAAGCTCCTCTGCAAGCTAATCCGTCCATTTCAAATCACTCGTGGGCACACCTAATCCAAATTTAGCTTTAGCTTTGATGATTGGAGCAATCATTTTTCTCTCGCTCATTTCTTTTGGCGTGGGGTTGGGTATAGAATTCATTTCTTCAAGCATCACTTGATCTGCCACATTCCTGTTTTTTCTGTCGTTTAAATATTTATAAGCCAAATTGTGGTGATACGCTACATTGTCCACTCTGCCCACGGGCTTGCTCCACTCCTGATACATGTCAGTAAAAGTCAGTCTCTTGTCCAAATTGGTGCCAGGCCCTGCGAAGTTCATGCTAGGAATATGCATTTCTCCTGGAAATTTTGCCCACGGAAGCTTGATTTTGCTTGACAGTTTGTTAAGCGATTCCACCAAGTCTCCCCCTTTTTTCTCAGAAACAAACTTGCATTTTGTCGTTCCGCAAGCGTTACAAGTCCCTTTCAACATATTTCTGTTGTTTTTGGAGACTTCGTTTTTCAAGTGAATCGTCTCTTTTTCTTTTTTGCATTTAACGCAGTACATTTTTAAATTTAGAAAAAGTTTTTTAAGATAAAAATGGAAATTACCAATTTGTCATGGAACATCAGTAAGAGCAAAAGAAACAACAGCAAGGTTTTACCGAGAAGTATAAGAGGAATCATCGTCGGAAAGTCCGGCTGCGGAAAAACAACGTTGCTGCTCAATTTACTGCTAAAACCTGGATGGCTGGATTACAACCACTTACAGGTGTTTGGGAAATCTCTTTTCCAGCCTGAATACAAAATAATCAAAAGCTCCTTCGAAAAGAAACTGCCGAAAGAAATTATCCTCGGATTGTTCAACATTCAAAACAAGATATAAAAAATGAACGCGAGTCCTGATTCTGTCATTGACGACCTTTCAAAAAAGTATGATGATGAAACCGATATGGAATGCCAATTTTTTGAAACAGCTGACGACGTGCCCGAGCCTGAAGATCTCGATTCAACCAAAAATAATTTAATGATCTTTGACGATCTGCAAAAGACCAAACAAAACAAGTGTGAAAAATACTACATCCGAGGATGGCATTCTAACGTTGACTGCTTTTACCTCGCTCAAAATTATTTCATGCTCCCGCGTCAGACGATCAGAGAAAATACCAACTTTATTTGTCTCTTTCCACATGATTCAAAAAACATTAACCATATTTATCATGACCATGTTTCAAGCAATATGGAAAAAGAAGAATTTAAAATGTTCTGCAAACACTGCTGGTCTCAACCCCACGGATTTGCTGTCATCAATTTGTCCTCCAAAAAGGATCAGGGAAAATACAGAAGCGGATTTGACGATTTTTATGCTTCAAAAGAGGCAATTTTAAAAATTCTTAGAATTTTCTATGAATATGAAAACGATTTTTAAAAATGATGTATAATTAAAAAATGCCAGGAATTATAATCGATGTAACGGGAAAATCAAGCGTCATCACAACAGATTCTTTAGATAAAATCTTTTTTGACAAAGGGAAAAATTACGAAATGGCTTTTCTCGGCCTTGAAACGTACAACAGCATTCCAAATGTCAACAGCAGAAACAATTCTTTCAAATACAGCATGAACAATGGAAACAATTGGGAAAACATTGTCATTCCTGATGGAAGTTACGACATTAAAGATATCAATGATTACCTGCAAAAGTCTATTTCAAGCACAATAAAAAATTACGCGGCTTAGCGTGGAAATTATGTCGCTACAAATAAAATCAATTACTCTCCAAACAACATTCAAATTGGAATCAATCTTAATGCTTTAAAATCAACCATTAAACTTGGATTAAACTATTTAATTGATTTGAACGTGGAGAACAGCATCGCTTCAGTTTTGGGGTTTACTAAAAGAAAATTAAATTCCAATTCTGAATACGAGTCTGACAATATCGTTAGAATTTTAAGCATTAATACCATCAGAATCGTCAACAACGTCATCGGGTCGTCATATATCAATGGAACCCAATTAAATTGCATTTACTCCTTTTATCCAAATGTAGGTCCAGGCTTTAAAATCATTGAAAGACCTACCCATTTACTTTATCTTCCCGTGAAACTGTGTGAAATTTCGACAATGATCACTCATGTCATTGATCAAATTGGAAATTTGGTTGATTTTTGTGGCGAGGACATTACAATCCGATACCACATTCGAGAAATGAAATAAACATTTTCCGACATTTTTAAAAAATGAGCAACTATTTCAATGTCAAAGTAAATGTTTCACAAGGGCAGACTGACAAAATTAAAAAATCAATGATGGATGGCAAGCCTGTGAGCATTAGGCTTTCAAAAGACGATTTTAATGAAAAGGATGTGTTGTTCGTGACGGAAAAGCAATATGAAAAAATTGTAAACGCTATCCGTCGTGGAGTTGGAGTAACCATTAAAATACGCAAAACTCAGGTGGAGTGCAATTCGAAAGTAAAAGGAGGATTTATTGGAGCTCTTTTACCATTAATCTGTTAGGTGGGATTGCATCGACTGCTGGTTCTGCCATGGTTGATAAAATTGCTGGACGAGGCGTTGTTTACATGAACAAAAATGGAAAAGGAATGAAATTAACTGCAGCCGGATCTGGCTTGTACTTAAGACCTTGGATAAAAAATGTTCATGGAGACGGACTCCTCTTAAAAAGCGGAAAAGGATACACATCTGTCGGCTCTGGTTTGCTGCTCGGACCCAATTCACCCTTTTCAAGCATCCCCTTTTTAGGCTCAATTCTCTAACTTTTTTTCAAATCGCGTTTTATAAAATAATGAGTCTCACTTTATTAAACGCAAAAATAATGGAACAATTCAAACAGGACGCAATAAATGACACCGCTCAGCTGAAATGTGTTTCCTCTCTCCTGGAAAACAAGGAATGTTTTTCAGAGGAAAAGCTTAATAATTGTTAGAGAAAATAAAGCATCTAGAGCAGCGAGAAGGTGAAAAAACGTCTTTTATAGCTAAAACCGACCATCTCGTTCAACGGTTTAAAGATATCCTACAAAAAGAGTTACCCTTTGAAGAAAGATACAAATTCGACAATGAAAAGGAAGATTTTCATCTAAAATACTTTCAAATAGTTGAAAAGCTGGTTAAATCGAGACAATCGACTAATATCAAAATTTCTCAAAAGCCTTTTTTTAAATTAAAATGTAAGTGCTGCCTTAACGAAAATCCAAACAAATTTCAAATGAATGAAAGCAACGAAAAATTTTGTCTAGAATGCTCCTGTCAGCATGATACTTTGGAAACTAACACTTCCCGCAAAGATTACAACCAGTCTAATAAGAACAAAATCAATTCGTCAAGAATCGCCCATTTCCAAGAATGTATTAGACAGTACAGCGGAAAGCAAAACTATAGAGTGCAAAAAGAAGTGTTTAAAAAGCTTAAAAACAAATTTCAAGCCTTGAACCTGTTCGTTGACTCAGATATCAACGGCATTAAATATTCTAAAATCACCAAAGACCACATCCCAATTTTTTTAAAGCAGTTGAGGTACACAAATCACTATGAAAACGTTCATTATATTTATTTCGTCCTTGTCGGAAAAAGGATTGATGACATCGAGTACTTGGAAGAACAACTCATCAAGGATTTCAAAGAGCTGTCTTTTATTTAAGACCTATTTTACGGAAAGGACAAACCAAAAGAGCTCAAAAGAAAAAGTTTCATGAACGTACAGTATATTTTGTTTCAACTCTTAAAAAACAGAAATCACCCGTGTAAAATGGAAAACTTTTCTGTTTTAAAAACCATTTAAAAGAAAAATTTTCATGACAAAATTTGCTCTCATCTTTTTCAAAAACTGGGATGGAATTTCACCTCCACTTTTTAATGCATCAGCTTACAAATTAAAAAACAATGTAAAATAATCAATGTCGAAGGAATTGAATTGCCTAACGAAGCTTTGATCAATTTTCAACTCATAAAAGCTGCTCAAACTTTAAAAATAAACTTTAAAGGCGTTTTTGTTAGAGATGAATTGCCTAAAAAACCAAAAAGAAAAGAATGCGGAATTGTTAACACTGGGGATTCAAACACTAACGGTTTTCATTGGGTATGCTGGTATATAGACAAAGATAAAAAATACAGTTTTGATTCTTATGCTCAGCCCCCTCTAGTCGAACTTGTCGACTATTTAAAAAATCCAGTCTTTTACAACAGCGAAAGGGTTCAGTTTGGTAACACCTCTTATTGCGGTCACTTGTGTCTTTACGTCTAAAAAAATTAAATGATGGAAACGACTTTCAAGACATTGTTAATACCTTGTGGTGAATTTTTAAAAACAAACAAAGAAAAAGCCTAATTTCGAAAGTCACCAAAAAAAAACATATATAAAAGTTAACGCGCTTATACATGGAAAAAGTATCAATGCGCCACAGCCGGTATTTCGTAGTAGTCTCACACAACATAACACTGTTATCATTTTGCCTTTTTCAAGACTTTTCATTACGCTTACTGATCTCTTTCCTCTTGGAGTAACAATCTTACCAGGAGTATGACAAACTGAGAACTTACTTTCGTCTGCATTAAAGATATGAGTAAGTGGGATCGCAATTACACCATGTTGATTAAATAGTATTGACTCATGAGCATCAAAAAAATGATAAACCTTTAGTTACATTAATAAGAAACATTAAAAGTTTAGCAGACTGGATAGCATGCTCTGCTGAAAGCTTAAGATTTATTTAGCGGTATAACTATTTTGGTGTTGTTTAGTCAGTGTATGCTTTCTTTTCAGCCTCACCGCAGAGGTTTTAAATTTTTAGATAACAACTTAGAGGAAAAGCAAATACATGTGTTCTATAAAGACTTTTACTATATGAACTGCTAACTTCATGAAGGCAACAAGTTCTCAAAGTTCAATTTGGACTTGTTGCCTTTCTGCAGTTAGCGGTTCATATGATAGGCTAATCCACTTTTTGAAAATTTGTCCGTTAACAGTGTTTCCATTAGCGTTGTTTTTTTTGCTTTTTTTTTGTTTTTTTTTGCGTAAGTTTTTAAAAAAGTACATAAATATGTCTTATTATTAGGTTTTCTATATTTAATCATTTTACTACATAAAGTAAAAGTTCACATTCTTTGAACGTTTTATTTTGAGTTACATAACTGCAAAGTCAATTAGTTGAAAGTTGCCAAAGTACCAGTACTGGAAACTAATGTTCACTGCCCTTAACATTACAGAATTGATAAACAGCTAAAGCTATTCTAAAATAAACGATGCTTTCAGTTGAAGGTAAGTACTCCTAGGTTTTTTTTGTTCAGTAAGAACTATGCAGATAATACTTGTTTCAAATAATAAAAATCTTATAATGCCAGGTAAATAATTTGAACTAAATAAGTAATAAATTCCCTAATAATAAAGCCAAACCACAAAAATTTAACAACAAAAGAGCCTGCTATATCAAAGTCTATTGACACATTTTAAACTTTACTTCAAAAATAGTAACATACCCAGTTATAAAATTAATTTGTTATACATCTACAAGTCCTCTGCTTCTTAATCATATGTGCTAAAAGTCTTAATGTTTTAAAAAAAGTCTACTGAATATTTTGTGAAATATTGAATACTCTTATCTCATTATACATACTCTAAATTATTCTGAAATAATTTCTGAATTTCAAAAATGTTGGTGGAAAGCTTTATGAAATAAGTTAATCAATTTTCATTCCTATTATTTTTTTTGTCAACAGTTTTCTTTTTTATTTTTATGTTCCTCAAAATTATAACTTGGCCTAGGCCTCACATTTTTTCTGAAAGGCTTTGTATGTATTTTTGTAAGTATACTGCATATGCATATAGTTATTTATTAAATATATAATTATTTAGCCAGCAAATTAAAAGTTTTACTGCAAAGTAATGAACAATTAGTAAGAAGAATGTCTGTTGACACAAACCAGGTATAAGTATATCTCTTTCAACAAAATTTACTTACTCATCAAATACTTTGATTTATATATATTAGGGTGTTTCAAAAAAAAGTCATGTCTGAAAAAAAAAAAAGAGCCCTAGCTTATCATCTGCTCAGACCATGATTTAGTAATAAGGATTTTTTTTTTTTTTATATTTGAAAATCCTAAGGGTCCCTCCAGGGGGTAAAAGGGGCAGTTTTTTTAGCGTTTTGTACCATTTTTAAAACAGTTTGGAGGAAGTCTTAACATTAAAATTTTTAATTATTTTTTTATATTTCTGTTTTTAAAGACCTAGTTAATCTAAATAAGTCGGACTCTATTCTCCAAAAAAAAAAAAGCTTCTAAAAACTGTTTTAAAAAATCCTAAATTTAGGGTTTTTTTGATTTTATAAAACCCATAAATGTTAAACAATATTTTTTTGAAATTCATATTAGTAGGTTTATTTTCGATTAAATTTTCGATGCAGTATTATATTAAATTCACTTGTATTCAGCTACAGAGTTTATTCTAGGAAATAATAAAAAAAGAGGGCCTCGGAATGAATAATAAGGAAATGATTAAATATTTTTTGTAATGAAATATTCAAAACCAAATGGTTTTTTCCGAAAACTAAAAAAAAAATAAAAATTTATGAAACTACAAAAAACTTCAAATCCAATGTAAAATTTGTTTTAAATTGAAATACAGTAATCTTAGTTAATTTATGATCATCTTTATTACAGCTATCTATTAAAAACAAAGTAATTTTTCAAATTAAAAACAGATTAAAAATTTGTTAAACAAAAAAATGTAAAATAAAAAACTAGATTT